>NC_044913.1:53314933-53614933 GCF_001633185.2 Quercus lobata | reverse complement strand
TTCACCTCCAATAAAAAGATATTGAGTAAAGTTGTAACTTACGGTTACAACCAATTTTGTAGCTAAACTTTGTTAAAAACAGACGAAATTGAAGCAATGTGGGGAAGGGTGCATAGGCCACACGAGTTAATTTTGAACTTCCTTTCAAGAGTAACTGCAGTAGTAGTTTACATAGGTACTTGGATGGTAACATGGTATACAAGTTTGATGACCAAGTTATCACCTTAATAACTGTGAAGACATTTAATTGTTTTTCCCCCCTTTCTTATTGCACAAATTATTTTGTAATTTGTGTTTTTTTGGTAATTTTGACACCAGGATCTTAAGTTACATTCTACAAGTTTTGATTTTCACATTTGAAAACTCTATAATAAAAAAAAGTTCTAACATTTATTGTTAGGTTTGTCCTCGATATATTCTCTTTCCTAAAGGACATGACAATTCTTTAGATTTTCATTATGAGAAAAATGATGTATATGTTTGGTGTCATCTTTAATGTGACTTCTTATTCAATTCAACTGTGGATTGGTTTTTTTTTTTTTTTGGATAATAAAGCAGAAAGAGCATTATACACTTCGTGGCATAGCCCAATTATAGTGCATAGGAGATTTAGTAGCCAAAAAAGCTATCGAATAGACACTATTAAGTACAATAGTAGGCACAAAAAGGTACTTAAAGGCTTTAAACCTATACCAAGCTGTTTCAAAGTAGGCAGATCTGCAAAAGTAGTATTCTCCATCCAATTTGGTATACTAGTCCTACTGATCTGATAGACTAGCCTCTTGTTACTGCTCATGAACAAAAGTTGGCTAAACCTAGACATGGCAAAACGGGTCAGACCTGTTTGACCTACAACCCGTTTGACTCGTAACCCGATTGACCCGTTTAAAAATGACCCGTTTTGACCCGCGACCCGATTGACCCGACCCGAACCCGAACCCGAACCCGAACCGCCCGTTTTGCCACATCTGGCAACATTGAGTAGATTGAGATTGAGGTGTAATTTGTATAACATATTTACTTATTCTTTTTTACTTAATATGTTATGTACTCCATTATAATTTGTCATTTTTTACATGTCACCTTCATTTTCTCTTCCTACTTTAAATAGATTGGAGATTATATCAAGATTAGTTTCTAGAAAGCTGGAACAAGAGTTGCACCAAATTTGGGTATCAATTCAAGTGTTTAGTGATAATTGGTAACAATATCACCAGTGAGAATCTAATCCAATTGATAGATTGCATCTATTTCCAAAAAAAAAAAAAAATTGTTTGAAAAATACGGGTCAACTCGACCCAATTCACGACCCGACTCAACCCGTGACCCGATTGACCCGACCCGAACCCGACCCGCCCCGCCCCGCCCGTTTTGCCACGTTTGCCTAAACCCACACCTTCTAGCTTGCATTGCAGCATCCACCATAGCCTCCAGCAAAGCACCATAGGCTAAGTCAGCTGCACTACTATGACATCCACTGCAGACACTCCTCTTGACCCTTTTTTGTCTGACTCTTGCAATCTTGATTATGAGCTCCCAATGACCACCCAACCCGTGGACTTGAACTCTTGGGCCACCACTCCTTCCATTGGTACAATTAGAAAGAGCAAAGGCCTCCTAATACCTATAAAATAAAGACTGAGAGGTCGTAATGACATTCAATGGGTCAGGTTTTAAACCCTTATGCACTACTTTGTTCCTGTGGTGCCAAATAGACCAGATGATAGTAAAGAATAACTGCAAATATTTCATATTTTCCTATTCCATGTGCTTATGCTCAAGAATGGTATTGCTAACCCACTGTTGAACAGACACAACTACAACCTCAGAGGACTGAATAGCTAAATGGGAGCCATACCAGCAAGCTCTAGAGAAAGGGCAATGTAAGAAAAGATGAGTGGCAGACTCATCATTTGAATCACACGGAGGGCACATACCAACATTAGTAATTCCTCTACTTTTTAGAGTAAGGAAGGTTGGAAGGCTATCATGAAGAAGTCTCCAAATACAATTGCATATTTTTAAGGGCACCTTAACCTTCCAAAGAAGGTTCCAACTGTGGATTGGTGAAACTAAAGAAGAAGATTATTATTCTATTAAGTGGCCATTTTTTATAAAAAAGTCTTTGTTACTTTCTAAGGAAATCTTTTCTTTTACGTTATTCTAAATTTTTTTAGGGTCTCAATATGTTACTAATTTCTAGATTGCATTATTCTAAATTTTTTTAGGTGCTGTAAATTTATGCTTCCCACTATTTCTTGGGTGTATCTGCCAAGTGTTCGAAAAAGTCCTCCAAAAGCAACAGGTGTAACTTGGCATTTTGGCACCTATGGCTGGAATTTGTGTTGTTCTTTGGAAGCTCAATTTTGAAATCGTTTCTTCCTTATACCATAGTTTTTGACTGAGTAATTTCACTTTCTCTCTCTTAATCCTTCTAATAGAAGCACTGGCAGTCCTTTTTATTTGATAATTAGGTGTAGTTAGTGAATTTCGTTTTGTTAGCTTGATGAGTTCCCCCTCCCCCCCCTTAAATTTTAACCAGTTTGGGATTTGTTAAACACAGACTATTTAACCTAGTTTACAGCCAAGTTGTTACTTAGTTCAATTAAATAGATCTAGGTTGAACAAGTATCAATCATATCATAAATAATGGAAAATTAAAGAACACAACAATATGATGACTTAAAAAAACCAATGAAACAGTCTAATTTTAAGGAAAAAAACCTGGGGATGATTTGATCTAAACAATCCATAAGGCAACAATTCACTAATAGAATGGAGGTTTTTACAATAAACTTAACCCTAAATCTACTACTACCTCATGTAATATTTACTCATGTGACCGCATGTAGCTCCGAATCCACAGACTCTTCTATTATGAATTTGTTGCACACAAACACTCCAGTTTGTGACTTTGAGATCTCTATTCAAAGGTTTAAATCATCAGCTGTAGTTAATTTAATGCAGCTGTGAGAGACCGCGCCCTCGGCCCGTTTTATGAGATGTTGGGCCAAACCCACATGAATGGGTGGAGTCATGTTATTGCCTCTCAAAATGGAGGTTCGACTAGTTATATTTTTCCCTTTAGATTAAGGGTTTTACAATAGAGTCGCTACTTATTTAATTATTGGAATAAATAAGAAAACCAAAAATTGAAAATTCATCATTTTATTAATTTGTAACTGAATTTACATTGATCATAGGAAAATTACATGGCTTTGGTCCTAGATATAATCTAAGATAAAGTACATGGCTTTGTTTCATAGTTACAATCTAAAAATTGAAAATTATATGGATAAGTATTTGATCTACTAACCCATGATTTAAGCTCGGAGGCTACGTTGCAAGATAGGAAGGTGTTAGGCACCTACCTTGCTCGGTGAAACCGGTCTTCTAGACTATGGTGGCCAACATTCATATCACATCATTCAATATGTTATCAATCAATTTGCATATTGAATTTAAAGTGTGTGCAAGTGATAAACCCTAATTCAATTTATTAAGCATTTCATTTGGATTGACAAATAAATTCTAGTGAATGTGTGTGGATCGTGATATCCTAGATTCAAGGATTTGAAAGAATCATTAAACAAGCATGTTTTTCATATTTTTGACGTGGATTTAAGATTAAATATAGTGATATGCATGAATATGTGATGAATAACTAAGAACATATGAAGAACACATAAGAACAATTAAGAACATTCAAACATATTCAAGAGGATTATCATGCTTTAATCTTAAATTCTCATCATGGCAACATAAACAAACAGTTAGGGAAGAAGATTATACCTTCATGCAAAATCCATATAGTGGAGGAGAAGACTCTTGGTAAAGGTCCAAAGGGTGGAAGAAAAGAAGAGTTAGAAGAGGAAGAGTGAGTCTCACTCAATACCATGAGTCTCAGGAAGACCAAGATATGACAAGACTACTTAATTTCACTAGAACTCAAGAGATGGGGTTTTTGTGTGCTCTGAAATGAAGGAGAGGAGGGGTTTATATAGTAGTGATGAGGGAAATATGAATGAAAGACCATTTAATGAGGGTTGACAAAAAATCATGAATCTAGATCTCATTTTAGCATTTTGGAAAATCTGGTGCATTAAATTTGTAGATTGATGAGAGTGAGGAGCAAGCAAAGCTCGGTTTTCTCGTAGCTGCTGTAACAGCCTATAAAGCCAATTTCGAAAAATCATATCTGACTCAATTCTGAACGGAATTGTCTCATTCTTGTGCTCAAATTAAAGTCCTGGATGTCTAGTTTATGGGAAAATTAACCTCATTCACAAATTCAAAATATCATGAGAGATATCGATGAAATGGTGAGCAGAGGTCATTTGTTAGAAAATGGTTTCAGCACAATTAACATTAATAGGTCCCAGATTAGCTCCTAATTAGCATTAAATGGCTCCAATCACTCCCATTTCAGACTTAATTGGTTCAAAATTTACTCTAATTAAAAGATAATTGCACAAATTACTCATTGAATAATTAATGTTTAACTATTTAATTAATTAGGTGTGTACAACTCTACCATAAAATGTAGTCCTAACCAATCAAATTATGACACATCATCGATCTCAAATTGATTATACTTATAATCAATTGAAATCAATTGTTCATAATCACATATAATCGGACTCAATTTGTGATAGTGCATCTCAGCCATTAAAACTTGATTTGATGATAACTTTCAATCTGATGGTCCAATTAGGGCTTATGACCAGTCAATTTAATCGTTACAACATCAAGATCATTTTGGTGAAATGAGATTAAGGATCTAATAACCAAAATCAAGATGCATATTTACAATGTGAAATTACCCTTTTACCCTCTATGTGAGGTTAAATGCGGGTTGCAAAATAGGGTGTCAACAATAGCAACTTAACTCCATCGGTACTAGCAATATGAATCTGATCTCTAGTAGGTGCTTGTTGAGTTGGATGGTTACAGAACCTCATAGATCTCACAGGAGTAACTCACAAGACTTGAAAAACATGTATTAGGGTTTTGCTTTTATACCTAGTAATGTTGGACTCAAACCGTAAATATTTCACAAGCTGTTGGACCTAATTTAAAAATCTACAGAATTGCAGTTGTTAGGTTCTAAGACTTTAGGAACTAAATGTATTAGAACTTCATTATGTATTTTGTCGGCAAACCATGATCAAAACATAGAGTTTAGGTTTAGGATTGCTCAATGTGTGTTTATTTGTAAAAGTTGGAAACAAGTGATTACATGATTTATTTGTCTAAATCTACAAGGCTCGATTGATCGAAAATTAGACTCGATCGATTGAACCTTATGCAGATTAATTTTCTACAGAATTTTCCAAATTAGCTCAAGCCTGGTTTGATATGTAGGGTTTTATGTTTTACTCCAGGTATAAAAAGAAAAACTCTGGCTACGTTTTAGAAGGTCTTTGATGTGCTGTGTATTAAATCTCTCGTGAGATTTAGATATGTTTACCTTCATACACACTTAGGGTTATCAAGATCAAGATTCATGACAATAACGTGGTGATCGCTTCAGTTGCTACATAAAGAATTTAAAGAAGATCTGAAACATTTGAGTGGTGTCTCAAAGTCACAAGTGAGAGTACTTGTGGTTGCAGTGGATCAAGGAAAGAAATAGTCTGTGGACTTGGAGCTGCCACGTGGTCATGGTAGTAAGTTTTCTACACGAGGTAGCAATAGGATGTTAGTGGTCTAAGTCTTATTGTACAAACTTTAAATCTTTTATAGTGGATTTGTTTTACCTTGAGGATAACTAGGTTAAATCCTCTTCAAGTTTTTTATTAATTTGGTTTTCCTGAGTTATCATATCGTGTATTCTTTATATTTTCGCATTACTTACATGATATGATTTGAATGTGTTAATCTAGATCTAAATAATTTATCTAAGTAATCACTTGGCTAAATAACTAGGTTAAACAACTTGTGTTATAAGGAGTCTAAAAGCGTATAGTAGTTCAATTGGTCGAAATTATCTATCGATCGGTCGAGCTTGACAATTTCTAAATTTTTCTTTCTGTAGTTTGTATGTTCTTGAATCTTGACTTGTGTCAACTTGAGCAATGTCTAAAACACTTATAAGACGTAAATATCTTATACTAGACATGTTTTTGTATTGAATTTGCCAACATACAATAAATTTAGAACCTACACATTTAATGTTAAATATTTAAAACCTAACAACATTCTCAACTATCTTTCTTGTAACAAATACAAATCAGCGGTTACTTCAAGAGTTCTTATCATACATTATTTATAAACAATAAATGAATATGTATAGCCACTGTTAATTGCGCCGTATATAGCATGAGTTATTGACTAATTTATTAAATAAAACAAACGTAAACAAATTTTTTCATCTGAACAATACCGTTCATTTACAACCTGTTCAATCAGACTCAGTTTTTTTACTGCACTATTTTTGAATCGCACTACCGAAGCAGCTAGGAAGCTAGTCTGCCCACAAACCTTTAATGCGCTGTTCATATGGTTAGAGTGAGGTTGGTAATGTTGCCTAACCTAGTTTCACATTAATTATTATTATTATAAACTTTAAATGCTAGAACCTACAGACAGAGGTTAACGACTCACAAATTGTCCAAAGTAAACTAAGTCCTCTACGTACGTACCATTTCTATCCCCACCCCCACATTAATTATTATTACCTAAAATTTAAATGCTAATTAACTTGCCTTCGTTTTTGTGGTTGTGTATGTTGGGCTTTGTGGAGTCTAATTTTGTTTGATCCGGTTCGACGACCCGACCCAACCCGAATAATATTGCGTGGTTTTTAATGGGAGATTTACTGAGGCTTAGTCCATGGAGCAGAGGCTTGGGCCGATAGGCCCAAGCCGAAGCGCCTTTTGTAATTAGGGTTTTTAGTGTGGTGTTGTTACCGTGTTTTATATAGAGAGAAAATATTGTAACCACAGGTTGTACTCTGTATTCTTCCCTGATAATAGTGATATTCCTACAACTCCATGAACATAGGCAAATTACCGAACCACGTAAATACTGTCTTGTGCGTGTGATTGTTTTTCTTTGGCATGTGTTTTCTTTATTTTTTTTGTTTCTCACAGGTTGGGAATTCAGTTAAATTCCCTACAACTGGTATTAGAGCGGTTAGGTTTGAGTGGAAGCAATGGCAGAGGAAGCAGGAAAGGTGTCTGGAATAGAAAAGTTTGATGGCACAGACTTCGCGTATTGGAGGATGCAGATTGAAGATTATCTCTATGGGAGGAAATTGCATTTGCCTCTTTTGGGGACAAAACCTGAGGCTATGAAGGCTGAGGAATAGGCGCTTCTTGACAAACATGTTTTGGGAGTTATTAGGTTAACATTGTCTAGGTTTGTTGCACACAATATTGTAAAGGAGAAGACCACAACAGATCTGATGAAGGCTTTGTTCGGTATGTATGAAAAGTCATCCCCAAACAACAAGATGAAGAAATTGTTCAATTTGAAGATGGCAGAGAATGCATCAGTAGCACAACATCTGAATGAATTTAATATTATCACAAATCAATTGTCATCTGTAGAAATTGATTTTGATGATGAGATCTGTGCACTGATCGTTTTGGCATCTTTGCCAAACAGTTGGGAAGCAATGAGGATGACAGTAAGCAATTCTATGGGAAAGGAAAAGCTGAAGTATAATGAAATCCGAGATTTAATTCTGGCCGAGGAGATTCATAGCAGAGATGCAGATGAAACCTCAGGATCTGGTTCTGCCCTAAACCTTAAGACAAGAGGTAGAGGTAATGACAAAAATTCAAACCGGGGCAGATCAAAATCCAGAAATTCTAATTGGAACAGAAGCAAATCTAGATCAGGCCAACAAGTACAATGCTAGAACTGTGGGAAAACAGATCACTTTAGGAATCAATGAAAAAGTCCTAAGAAGAAGAATGAAGATGATTCTGCTAATGCTATAACATAAAAAGGTACATGATGCATTACTTCTTGCAGTAGGCAATCCACTTGATGATTGGGTTTTGGATTCAGGAGCTTCATTTCATACCACTCCACACCGAGAAATCGTATAAAATTATGTTGCAGGTGATTTTGGTAAGGTGTATTTGGCTGATGGTTCAGCCTTGGATGCTGTAGGTATGGGAGACGTCCGGATATTGTTGCCCAATGCATCTGTTTGATTACTAAAGAAGGTTCGACATATTCCTGACCTAAGGAAGAATCTGATTTCTGTTGGACAACTTGATGATGAAGGGCATACAATACTATTTGTTGGTGGTACTTGGAAGGCTACAAAGGGAGTTAGGGTATTGGCTCGTAAAAAGAAAATTGGTACTCTGTAAATGACCTCAAGTCCAAGAGACACAATTGCAGTTGCTGATGCAAGTACTGATACAAGCCTATGGCACCACAGACTTGGTCACATGAGTGAGAAAGGGATGAAGATGTTGATGTCAAAAGGAAAACTATCAGAATTGAAATCCATTGATTTTGACATGTGTGAAAGTTGCATCTTAGGAAAGCAAAAAAATGTGAGCTTCTTGAAAACTGGCAGGACATCGAAGGCTGAAAAATTGGAGTTAGTACACACTGATTTGTGGGGGCATTCTTCGGTTGCAACCTTTGGAGGTTCAAGGTACTACATCACTTTCATTGATGACTCAAGCAGAAAGGTATGAGTTTATTTTCTGAAAATAAATCTGATGTATTTGAAACTTTTAAGAAGTGGAAGGTCATGATTGAGACAAAAACAAGTTTAAAGGTAAAATGTTTGAGGTCAGATAATGGAGGTGAGTAGATAGATGGAGGGTTCAGTGAGTATTGTGCTACACAGGGAATTAGGATGGAGAAGACCATTCTTGGGACACCATAGCAGAATGGTGTGGCTGAGCGCATGAACAGAACTCTCAATGAGCGTGCTAGGAGTATGAGGTTGCATGTTGGACTACCAAAAACTTTCTGGGCTGATATTGTTAGCACTATAGCTTACCTGATAAACCGAGGAGCATCAATTCCCATGGAGTTCAGACTTCCTGAGGAGGTTTGGAGTGGTAAAGAGGTAAAGTTTTCACATTTAAAAATTTTTGGTTGTGTTTCTTATATTCATATTGATTCTGATGCTTGTAGTAAACTTGATGCAAAGTCTAAAATATGTTTTTTCATTGGCTATAGTGATGAGAAATTTGGCTATAGGTTTTGGGATGAACAAAACAGGAAAATCATCAGAAGTAGAAATGTGATATTTAATGAACAGGTTATGTACAAGGATAGGTCAACTGTAGTGTCAGATGTTACAAAGATAGATTAAAAGAAATCTGAGTTTGTCAACTTAGATGAATTGACTAAAGGTATTGTCCAGAAAAGGGGTGAAGAAGATAAGGAGAATGTAAATTCATAGGTAGATCTGAGTTCACCTGTAGCTGAAGTCCGCGGATCTTCCAAGAACATTAGACCTCCACAGTGTTATTCACCCACTCTAAATTATCTCATGTTGACTGATGGTGGTGAGCCAGAATGTTATGATGAAGCCTTGCAAAATGAGAATTCAAGCAAGTGGGAGTTAGCCATGAAGGATGAGATGAATTCCTTGTTGGGTAATCAGACATGGGAACTGACTGAATTGCCAGTAGGAAAGAAGGCTTTGCACAACAAGTGGGTATACAGAATAAAGAATTAGCATGATGGTAGCAAATGTTACAAGGCCAAATTAGTTGTTAAAGGGTTCCAGCAGAAGGAAGGCATTGACTACACAGAGATATTTTCTCCAGTTGTGAAGATGTCAACAATCAGACTGGTACTAGGAATGGTGGCTGCAGAAAACTTACATCTTGAGCAGTTAGATGTAAAGACGGCATTCCTTCATGGTGACTTGGAGGAAGACTTTTACATGATTCAACCAGAAGGGTTCATTGTTCAGGGACAAGAGAATCTAGTTTGCAAACTGAAAAAGAGCTTATATGGCCTAAGACAAGCTCCAAGACAGTGGTACAAGAAATTTGACAGTTTTGTTAGGTTCTAAATGTTTAGAACAATTGGCAAATCGTGAACACAAACTTGTCTAGGTATAGATCTTAGAGTCTATAGGTTTTATTAGACAATGCTCAAGGTGATTCAAGTCAAGATTCAAGAACATACAAGCTGCAGGAAGAAGACTTGATATTCTGCCTGGTTCGATCGATCGAAGAACAGGCTCGATCAATCGAATATCGTATCTGCAAAATTTTAAGTCGGCCCAAACAGCAGCTTAAGCCCATTAAGGATTAGGATTTCAGATCTACTTCTCCCACTATATAAAAGAAACCCTAAACCACGTTTTTAAGACACAAGAGAGAGAGATTAGTGTGCCTCTTGTGCCTCTTTTGGTTTTAGAGTTTTGTACCCAAACCTCTCTAAAGTTTTGGTTGCTTGAGAGTTGTATTGTTGCTCATATTACTGTTTGTGTAAATCTCTTATGAGATCTAGATGAGTTTTCCTTTACACAAACTTAGGGTTTTCAAGGAGGAGATATTATCTACACCTTGATGATCAACTCAGTTACTGCCATTGAAGTTTAAAGAAACACAAGCAGGTGTGCTTGTATCTGGTGGTGAATCCAAGAAAGAAGGAGTCTGTGGATTCAGAGTTTGCACATGGTCGTGTCAGTAAGTTCTACTGGTGGGTAGCAATAAGAAGTCGAGCATGGGGGCTTATAAGTCTTATTGTATGAACTTCGATTCTTTCAAGATAGTGGATTTAGGTTTACCTTGAGGATAGTTAGGTTAAATACTCCCCAGGTTTTTACCGATTTGGTTTCCTTGGTGATCATATCTTTGTATTATTTATCTTTCCGCTATTTTGCATGATATGATTGTTTGATTGTGATAACCTAGATTTGGAATTTGGACTAAGTAACAACTTGGCTAATTAACTAGGTTAATCCAATTGTGTTTTTAAGGGATCTAAAAACCAACAAGTTTTAAACATAAAATTAGGTTCAAGAGATGTGAAGCTTATCACTGTTGCTATGTTAAGTCTTTTGACAATTCTTACATCATATTACTGTTGTATGTGGATGATATGCTTATTGCAGGGTCTAGCATTGAGGAGATTAATAATCTGAAGAAGCAATTGTCTAAATAGTTTGCAATAAAGGATTTGGGAGCTGTAAAGCAAATCCTTGGTATGAGAATCATTAGAGACAAGGCTAATGGTACATTAAAGCTGTCACAGTCAGAGTATGTGAAGAAAGTTCTCAGGAGGTTCAACATGAATGAAGCTAAACCAGTTAGCACACCTTTGGGTAGTCATTTCAAACTAAGCAAAAAACAGTCACCGAAGACAAAAGAAGAAAGGGACCATATGAGCAAGGTGCCTTATGCCTCAGCTATTGGTAACTTGATGTATGGTATGGTGTGTACAAGGCTAGACATTGCACATGCAGTGGGAGTTGTGAGCAGATTCATAAGTAGGCCTGGAAAGTAGCAATGGGAGGCAGTCAAGTGGATTCTAAGATATTTGAAGGGTTCATCAAATAAATGTCTTTGCTTCACAGGTGCAAGTTTGAAACTACAGGGTTATGTAGATGCTGATTTTGCTGGTGATATTGATAGTAGAAAGAGTACTACTGGGTTTGTTTTTATTTTGGGTGGTATAGCTATATCATGGGCTTCAAATCTACAGAAGATTGTTACTTTGTCTACTATAGAAGTTGAGTATGTTGCAACAACTGAAACTGGAAAGGAGATGATTTGGCTACATGGTTTCTTAGATGAGTTGGGTAAGAAGCAGGAGATGGGCATTCTACACAGTGATAGTCAGAGTGCAATCTTTCTTGCCAAAAATTCGGCTTTTCATTCAAAGTCAAAGCATATACAAACAAAATACCACTTTATCTGTTACCTTGTTGAAGATAAACTGGTAATACTTGAGAAGATTTGTGGATCTAAGAACCTGGCAGACATGTTGACTAAGGGTGTCACTATTGAGAAGTTGAAGTTGTGCATAGCTTCAATTGGTCTTCTAGCTTGAGGACAGAAGGATGAGGGATTGTGTTTTTGGAGGATTGGGGTTGATGTTGGTGATTGAACTAGTCTCCAAGTGAGAGATTTGTTGGGCTTTTGTGGAGCCTAGTTTTGTTTGATCCGTTTAGCCCATTGTGGAACCGCCTTTTGTAATTAGGGTTTTTAGTGTGGTGTTGTTGCCGTGTTTTATATAGAGAGAAAATGTTGTAGCCGCAAGTTGTACTCTGTATTCTTCCCTAATAATAGTGATATCCCTACAACTCCGTGGACGTAGGCAAATTACCGAACCACGTAAATACTGTCTTATGCGTGTAATTGTTTTTCTTTGGCATGTATTTTCTCTATTTTTTTGTTTCTCACAGGTTGGGAATTCGGTTAAATTCCCTACAGTGTAATAGTGCATAGTGTGTGTGGCAGCCCATTGATCTCCTCCTTTTAATATGCACACCTCCTTTCCATGTGATGCTTTCCCCCTTACTACGTGCTACATTCAAATATTCACATAAAGTGCTCTCCCTCTTTTTAGCAGAATAGTTAAAGGTTTTCCTCAAGCTTGCGCTGAATCTCATCCAATTGTGTCTCAACGGTGGTTAGATGAATCTGATTATGATTGTTGCTAGAGTATATGACATTAGCAAGACTAGAAATGCGCTCATGCAACCCCTCAATCAATGTTGTCAACCTATCCAGATGAGAGATAGATGGTCCCGGTTGAGTGCTAGCAAGCTAAGGCTCAAGAATGTGAGGAAATGCTGTCTCGAGTTGCTCAGGGACAATAGGAGTAGGTGATCTTTGTCCAGTAAGAGTGGCATGTTGGGAGGATTCGCTCTTTGGAGGCTTAGGAGGACTCTTCTTCGTTTTTTTTCAACAAATGAGTGAACCTTGCTCATTTGAAGAGAGATCAATGAGATTGGTCTTTGATGAGGCAGGGTTGTTCCTTCTTTTGGAGGACGGACACCTTTAAAAGTCATGATCTTCATGGCTAGGTTACAGAAGGGTAGACACGTTCTTGCAGCTGATCTCCCCGTTGTTTTTACCATGGTCTAAAATATGTGAGCACAAATGTCAATTTAAGCTCCCTTGATTAGATCACATAGGAATTGTGCTCTTTTGAGGTTGATGAAACTTGTGTTGGATAGAGGGTACAAGTTAGAGAACATGATCAATGTAAGAGTCTTCATCTCTGGTCCAAATTTTATAGTCCCAATGGAAGTGCCTATGGAGGAGACTTCATGATCAGCTCTTAAAATGTCAAGGATCTCAGCCACTAGTGCCAATCTGTCATCATATTGGGAAGAGTCTACATTTTTTGGATGATTGATGTGAAGAATATTTGCTAGGTAGTTCGGAGTGATGACAAAATCCTTTCCTCGAACCCAACACTTCAGTTCAGCTCTAGTGAACCATGCATTCGAGTAGAATTCTTTAACCAACTCCTCGATGGGATCCTCAAAGTTACCAAACAAACTTACCCAATCCTTATCCACAAAGATCTTAGGGATGAAGGTTGATCCCAAGGTGTCGAACCTCAGAATCCTTTCCACTACAGTAGGTGCATTCTTGAAATTGTTGAAGAAGGATTGAGAGTTCAAAAGAGTTTTCAACCTCTTATTGTCAAAATCTCCCATTGATTGATGAGTCCTCTTTGACACAAGAGATGATGTGAGATCAATCACAGGTTCCTTGTCGCGTGAAGATCGACGAGACATCTGCAAAATAACATACAAGCAAACAAAACAAATACAAACAAGGTAACAAACTTGATTAGATACAAGTTAGTCCATAAAAACGAACAAATAGTTCTAAAATGGAAATAGACAAGCAAACATAGTCACAAGATCATGTTTTAAGTGCTAAAGGTCTAACAAGACTTACATAGCATGAGTGAAATACAAAACATGTCAAGTGAAAGAGTGTGTGCATCAAGTGTACTTGTGGTGTGCATATGAAATGCATGAGCAATGCATGACAAAGCACTCATGGGAAAAAGTGTGTAAAACACACAACCAATGATCAAAACATGTTAAGCATGTATAAACATGGTGATCCCTAAAAATTTGTACTCAATGGAGTCCAAAACAACGAAAAAAAATACCATATAAGCATTTTATCAAACACTTAGAGTGCACACATGACACTTGTATATGAAACAATGCATGAACAAAAGAAAATCTTGCCTAAATATATGTTAAAATGCCACCTGGGGCCAACAAAAACACAAACAAACACAATGGGACACAGCCCAATCAAGAAAAATAAAAAAAAAAATTGACAAGAAAATGAAATTTTCCCAACCCCTTTCAAAATATCCCCTCCTAGAATCTAAGGCTTAATCTAAGGATTCAATAGTGAAAAAGTGTTAAAACATACCTTAGATGAGTCTTAGAGTTGAAGTCCCTTGAGTTTTGGTTGAGCTTTTGAAGAAAATGGAGTTTTGGGTTAAGAGGCATGGAGGAGGCAAAAAGGATTTTTTGAAAAATTGTCACTATTTGACCTTTAAAGCTGAAAAAATCCACTCATTTCGCGTGTAAGGTACTCATAAAATACTCGTAAAATGCCTCAAATGCACAGGGCTAGTTTCGCAAGAAGCTATGTCTCACGAAAGAGTCAAGAAACTGTCTGTGTAAAATTTTGAAAGAAATGAAAATTAGCTTCCTCATTTTCGTAGATAGGTTGTGAGATGGCTTACTCACGAAAATGCCTCTGATGGAGTTTTTCAACAAAACAGATTTGGCTTTTTGGAAAAACTCTTAAAAAACTAACAATGCTACACAAAAAAACTTTCAAAAACATATCAAATACTTAAAAATCTTTTTGGGTTTGATCATCAGGTAATTGAGTATACACATTGTACACGTACAATCACACAAATGAAATAGGCATTCATTGAATATTAGACTTGTATGTTGTGTGTGTGGATCAAGCATGAACTAGTCCATAGTCTATTATAAATCGTCAATGAACAACTCAATCAAGTCATACACAGAGATTCTGGCAATATGCCCTTAATTTCTAAAAAAAATTGGCAATATGCCCCTGTTTGCAAACTATATAGGGGCGTGCCCCTGTTTCGATACTCGATTACCCTAAAATCGAGTTCAATTAAATACTCGATTCATAGAAAATCGAGTTATGCCCGATCAAACTTAAAAAAAAAAAAAAAAAAAAAAAAAAAAAAAAAAAAAAATTGCACGGAACTCGACATTCAGGAAATCGAGTTTCATGCAAAAAAAATTTTATAAGTGTGATCACCCCATATTCAGGGAGCCTTATAGTGGCATTTTTAAGCCCTATAGTGACGTTTTAAAACCATATAGCGGCGTTTTCCTGAAAAAAAAAAATTATAAGTCCCCATACCAACTTCAAGGAGCCCTATAGTGGAGTTTTTAAGCCCTATAGTGATGTTTTTAATCCCTATAGTGGCGTTTTCCTGCAAAAAAAAATTTATAAGTCCCCATACCAGGTCCAAGGAGCCCTATAGTGGCGTTTTTAAGCCCTATTGTGACGTTTTTAAGCCCTATAGCGGCGTTTTGGAACTCGACTTCCCTAAAATCGAGTTCCATGCATTTTTTTTGTTTTTTTTTTTTTTTTTTAAGTTTTATTGGGCATCATAACTCGATTTTCTATGAATCGAATATTTCATTGAAACTCGATTTTAAGGTAATCGAGTATCGAAATAGAGGCATATCCCTATATAGTTTCGAAATAAGGGCATCTTGCTAAATTTTTTAAAAATTAAGGGTAAAAGGCTAGAATTCCTAGTCATACACAACTAGCACGAAGTTAAATGACCTATCTCACTAGTGGAAATTAACATATATGGCTCCCCCACCAAAGTGTTTACATTTGATTTTTGGCTTCCATTTTTCATACTTTTTGTTCTATATAACTCAATTTTTTGAGAAGTGATGCCATGAAATTTTTTATATTTCTTTGACGAATAAGCCTTTAGTTTTGGCATCATACATTTGAAAACATATTTGCTCCACTTTTTCCTAATCAAACTAGTTTTCGAAGTAACGCTTTTTTAGCTCTTTCCATTTTAGAAATTGACATTTGTAGAGATTTTGACATAAAAGTAAATGTGAAGAGATATATAGGCACAAGTCTATGCATGTATTAAGATCAAACAAGACTATTGACTAATCATTCATGAGAAGCTTGAAGATCTATTTACAACAATCAAATGTAGATTTTTAGATTTTGCTCACATTTAAAAAATGTGCATACATAATAAGCTAAGTAAGTAAATGCACTACGCCATTAGTACGGAAGTATTCGGCCAAACTCAACATGTGATATACACAATACAAGTGATCAAACTTTTTAAATTTTATACTTTTATGGGTTTTTTAATTTTTCAACTCACTCAAAAACAAAGTAATAAAGTAAGATCAACACATAAAAAAGGTAAACAAAACAAAGATCTATAAAAGAAACAGGATGACATGTGAGACCCTTTCTACATGAATGCACCAATATCAAATGTGGGTCACACTAGAGAAATGAGTCAAGGGATGATACCGACACTGATGGTCTTACAAAGAGATTCAAACCAAGAACCATCTAGTGGTTTAGTGAAAATATCAGCCTTTTGATTGTCGGTGTTGATAAATTCTAGCCATACAACTTTCTCTTCCACCAAGTCTCTAATGAAATGATATCGAATTTTGATATGCTTTGACTTTGAGTGTTGAACAGGATTCTTGGATAGATTAATGACACTTGTATTGTAATAGAACACGCACATGGTGTCTTGAGAGATCCCATAATCATGAAGAAGCTTTTTCATCCATAAGTGTTAAGCACAACAACTACCTGCTGCAATGCACTTTACTTTAATAGTTGATAAAGACAATGAATTTTGCTTCTTGCTCATCCATGACACCAAATTGTTTCCGAGGTAGAAACATCCTCCCAAGGTGCTTTTTCTATCATCAATACACACGGCCCAATCAGCATCCGAGTATTCGGCTAGACAGTCATTTGAATCTCTTGAGTACCAAATCCCATAGTTGGATGTTCCATTGAAATAGCGGATGATTCTTTTAACCACCGTCATATGGGATTCTTTGGGTGCTGCTTGAAAATGAGCGCAGAACCTAACATTGAAGGCTATGTTCTGCCTACTTGCAATGAGATATAGGAGACTGCCAATAATGCTCCTATAGAGGGTTGGATCTACTTCCACACTGGCTAGATCGGAGCTCAATTTAATCGATGAACTCATTGGAGTAGATGCATGTTTCTTAGAGTCTAAACCAAATCTCTTCACAAGATTTTTGGCATACTTCTCTTGAGATATGAATATCCCATCTTTTTGTTGTTTCACTTGAAGACCAAGGAAGTAGTTTAGCTCCCCCACCATGCTTATTTCAAATTCCTTCTTCATTTCTTCTGAAAATTCTTGAGCAAGAGCATCTATTGATGAACCAAATACAATGTCATCTACATACACTTAAGCTACAAGGAGATTTCTCATCTCATTTGAAAAAAAGTGTCTGATTGGCTTGACCTCTTTTGAAGCCACGATTCAAAAGATATGATGTAAGAAAATTATACCATGCCCTTGGTGCTTGCTTCAGCCCATATAAAGCTTTCTTCAATCGTAGAACATGGTTCAGAAAATGTGGATCTTGGAACCCCTTTGGTTGCTCAACAAATACTTCTTGTAGAAGCCTATTTAAAAATGCACTTTTCACATCCATTTGATATAGCTTATAATTCATAATACATGCTATGGAGAGAAGAATCTAAATTGACTCAAGTCTTGCTATAGGAGCAAATGACTCATTAAAATCTACACCTTTAACTTGAGTATAACCTTGAGCCACCAATTTAGATTTGTTTCACATAACTTCACCATCCTCATTGATTTTATTCTTGAAGATCCACTTGGTACTAATTACATGAGTGTCTTTTGGTCTTGGAACTAATTCTCATACATCATTTCGAACAAATTGATGCCATTTTTGATGCATGGATTCTACCCAATTTTCATCTTTCAAGGCTTCTTCAACCTTCTTCGGCTCAAATTAAGTAAGATAGCAATGATATATCACATGATTCACACTATAGCTAGGTCTTCTTCTCAAACGAAGGTCCTCATCCAAATCTCCAATTATATTGCTTTTGGGATGATTTAGACTCACTCTTGATGATAGTTTCTTTGAAGTGGAAGGCTCATCATCACGAGAGATTGGAGGTTGGACTTCTAAAGGAGTAAGTGGGCTTGATGACCCTTAGGTTGACCTAGTTTCCCTTCTTGATGTGGTAGTAGTTTCCTTTTCTAGTGATTGTATCCCAACATCATTGCTTTGTGAAGAGTTATCGTCACCATCATTCTTCTTAAAGCTTGGAGCTTCCCCATCTTCATCAACATTCTTTACCGGAATGATGTCATCTATAACCACATTTATTGATTCCATGGCTGTCTTTGTGCACTTGTTGTACAATCTATAAGCCCGACTGTTCATGGAGTACCGTAGGAAAATCCCTTCGTCGCTCTTGGCATCAAATTTTCCAAGATTTTCCCTATCATTAAGAATGAAGCATTTACTTCCAAAAACCAAGAAGTATTTTACCTTAGGCTTCTTTTCCTTTCATATCTCATATTACATCTTTGTTCCTGCTTGGAAGAAGATTCTATTCCCAATTTGGCATGAAGTATTCACAGCTTCAACCCAAAATTTTTGTGTAATATCCTTGTTAAGAAGCATCACTCTTGCCATCTCTTGGATCACATGATTCTCCCTTTCAACAACCCCATTTTGTTGTGGAGTCTTTAGGGTTGAGAATTCCTTCTTAATACCATGCTCATTGCAAAATACTTCAAATTTTGCATTGTCAAATTCCTTCCCATGATCACTTTTGATTTTGACGATGGGAACTCCCTTTTCGTTTTGAAACTTCTTGCATAGTTTTTCCATCTTTTCGCATGCCTCCAACTTTTCTCTAAGGAATTCCATCCAAGAGTACCTTGAGAAATCATCAACCACAACCATGATGTATCTTTTTCGACCCATGCTTTCCGTTCTCGTTGGACCCATTAGATCGACATGAAGCAACTCCAATGGACGAGATGTAGCAACAACATTCACTTTGGGATGGGTTGATTTAGTTTGTTTTCCCAATTGACACGAGCCACAAACATTTTTCTTGATCTTTCCAAATTTCGGCAAACCAATCACAGCTTCAAGCTTTGAAACTTTTGCTACTTGCTTGTAATTGGCATGTCCAAAACGTTGGTGCCATAACTCCAACAAATTAACTCGAACACTCCTGCATGATACATTCAACTTGGGAACCACGCCATAGCAATTTTCGATGGTCCTAAGTCCCTTTAAGACTTGCACACCTTCTTCATTGAGGATTGGAAATCCTTGGAAAATTGGACTAGAAAGTCTTCATCACATATTTGGTTGATGCTCAGCAAGTTTTCCTTCAACCCTTTGATGTGTAGAACATCAGTCAACAAAGGACGTCCTGGAATGTCAATAGTTCCCTTTCTAAGGACTTGTGAGTGGCTTCTAACTCCAAATGTCACATTACCATCCTCCTTTTCTTTAAGGCTTTTAAAAAGAGATTTGTTGCCGGTCATGTGCCTTGAGCACCCACTGTCAAGATACCACAAACATGAATTAAATACTTTCAATGCAGTATGAACAAAAAGACAAGCATTTGACAAACATTCTTGTTTTTCAAAACAAGACTCTTCTTCATTTACATTTTTCTTGGATGAGTGAAGCTTTCTTTTTAGACCATCAAGCTTATTACACAAAATGTTGATTCCCCATCTTATATTTTGCAATTAAGGAATTAGACTCACACAAGCTATCATGAAGCTCATGATTTCTATGCTCTAGACATTTCAGCATGTGTATGAACACTCTAGCATGTTTCTTAGACTTTAAAAACTCTAAGAGCTCATTACTAGGACAATCTACAAAGATGCTCATAGAGTCGTTATCACAAACACATGAACCACAATTCATGCTAGCCTTTTCCATTTCCATATCCATAGCAAAAGGGGTCTAGGATCACACAAGGATATTGAAATCTGACAAGTGTACCTGCTCTGATACCAATTGAAAGTTCAGATTTGTGCTAAAACACAAGAGCTTGTTTAGACCCATAAATAAAAATTACGGCAAGATTGCTTTTACTCTAACTTAAACAAAGTGTGGAACAAAAGTAAATAAGCGCAATGAACCGATAACACTATCCTAAGCCATATTCATCCATCATCAACATTAAAATGAAAGCTTAAAGAGTAAGGAAGAGAGATGCAAACACAAGATAACACCAAGACGTGTTTTATAGTATGGGCTAAGAATTTGATAAAGCAAATAAACTTTTTGCCAAATAGAGAGTTTCGCAGGTATTTCACGAGATGGCCCTTCTCACGAAACACTCAAGAAGTTGACAGCCTGGTGTGACTCTTCAGCTTCTAGTCATATGCTTCACATATGGCCTTTTTGCGGGTTGTTTCTCGCGAGCTAGTCACTAATTCCACTGATTCATCTTTTGAAGCTTGATTTTCACTGATCTCTCACACTCATCCCTTACAAATAAACACACATACATACAGGGAAATGATTGAGGAAAATTACAATTAAATTTGGCATGAAATTAAAGCCAACACACAATAGTTGGAAATCACAACTTTACAAACTCAACTTTCTTCAAAACTCATATAGTCATATGTTGTAGTTGACTTTTCCACAACCAACAAATTAAATAAAAAGTTATGTTTGTTATCTCATTATATATCCAATAATTTTCTTACAAAAATCTAGGTAAAAAAGAATACAAGATTTTAAAAATGATGATAATAATAATAATAATAATAATAATAATAATAATAATAATAATGTGAGAAGGTCTATTAATTAAGCCTAACAATGCCATAGTGCTCAAGAAACAGAGACACAAATCATAAACTTGGAACGAAAGAGGGAAGTGGACTACTCAATGAAGGGAAAAGTTTTACTGCATACATATATGCATACATAATTATGTGGCAGTAAAAAAAAGGGATAAGTGTTTAAGAAACCACTTGATCATGTGCACCCTTAGACACATGATGCTTTCTTATCGCAGCAAAACTTTTCCCCTCAATGGCTTATAGATCGAACAAAGAGACAAAAAGAACTAAGATTTAGGTTATTAAGTTAAAAAATAATGATTCAAACCTACCAATTGACAATCACTAAATATGAATTTATTTATGAGTTCTCATTTTTGTCTATGTGCACTGGGCATTGAGCAAAGTGGCGCGCGGGTGAGGCATTTTTAAACTTAATTGCTAAGAGCATTAGCATTGGAGAATGCTAATGTCATATCTAAAGGAAATTTGGCATTTGCAACCTTAAAATCATCTACATCAGAAAATTGTAAAGCCAAGTATTGTAAATTTTTTGCAATACTTGCTACAGTGCAATTCTAAAGATAGAATTGCACTGTAGCAGTATTGTAAAAAAAATATATATATATATATATATATATTTTATCTCTACTCTCTCTCCTCTGTCTCTTATCTCTCTCATTTTTCTGTGCTCTTCTCTCTTTCTCGTCTCGGCTCTCCATCTTCTCTCTCATCTCTGCTCTCCATCTGCTCTCTCATCTCTTTCATTTTTTTGAATGGATTTGCTCCGATTGCTTCAGTGATGATTTTTTTTGAATGGGTTTGCTCCGGTGGCTCCAGTGATGATGTTTTTTGAATAGGTTTGAATGGGTTTTCTCCCTCGTCTCTGCTCTCCATCTTCTCTCTCGTCTCTCTCATTTTTTTGAATGGATTTGCTCCGATGGCTCCGGTGATGATTTTTTTTTTGAATGGGTTTGCTCCGGTGGCTCCGGTGATGATGTTTTTTGAATGGGTTTGCTCCGGTGTTTGCTCCAATGATGATTTTTTTTTGAATGGGTTTGCTCCGGTGATGATTTTTTTTTTTTTGAATGGGTTATAATGGGCTTGTTCCGATGATGATTTTTTTGATCGGTGGCCTGGGTTTCAAATCGGCGGCGTGGGTTTCAGATCGGTGGCTTGGGTTTGCTAATCGGTGGACTGGTTTGATGGTTTGTGTGTGTGGCTCTGTTGATGGTTTGTGTTTGTGTGTGTGGCTTTGTTGCTGGTTTGTGTTTGTGTGTGGCTCTTTGTTGCTGGTTTGATGTTTGTGTTTGTGTGTGAGGGTGTGTTTATGAGTTTGGATAGGTTGATCGGTGTATCATGGGTGTGTGTGTGTGTATGTTGTGTGTTGAATCGGTGCTAGAGGTTGAGAGAGAGAGGAATAAAAATGGCTGTTGGAAAGCCCAGGAAAATGAGACTGAACGGTTGGAAAGAAATAATAAAGAATGGGTTAAAAAATAATATTTTAATAAAAATAGAGTTTTGGGATGTGGAGGTATTGTAAAATGGTATGGTATATTGATAAAGTGGTGTTTTAGAATGGTAAAATAGAATAGCATTGGAATTTTCCAATGCTAATGCTCTAAGCATGTCACCAAGTCAATAGAGCCCCACTGCGGAGTAATCACTGTACTAAATGTAACTACTATTCTTTTTTCTTTTTCTTGTTTTTGTTATGGTAATGGGTGTTTAAAAGCATTTATTAACAAACTATTTTAAGAAAGTTTTAAGGATTCGATTAATGTGTGCCTTTATAGCATACATTAATTATCCGTTTTGGAAAATGTTTTATTGAAAATTGAAAAAGCTTTAAAAAAAAGTTAGTAGCTTTTTTATTTTTTCATAAAAATTTTCTAAAATAATTTACTAATATATATTCTAAGAGCATCTCCAAAAGATGCTGTATTGGGGTTTTTTGGAGAATTTATGCTACTATTCACGCTCCAACCAGTTCAGTATACACACAACTTTTCTAAATTTTTTTTGAAATTGCTATAGTACTTCTCCAAATCTAGAGAACACTGTAGCAACTCCAAATCAATTTTTCTGCTTAAAAAATTATACCAGTTACTATTATATCAATTCTTTCTCTCTCCTCCAGGTTTTTTTTTTTTTTTCCTCACATAATCCAAAAAAAAAAACCGATCTGACCCCGTTTCTCACATAATCCAAACACAAAACAAAATCCAATTCTTAAAATAAAGTTGAATAAAAAAAATATGAAAAAAAAAAGAAGCCGATCTGACCCAGCCTAGTGGTGAGGAGGAGAACGAGCGGCAGTGGAGCGGTGGACGTGGTAGTGCTGCATGGTGAATGCCGATCTCCACTGGCTTTGTCCTTTCTGCGACCTTGATCTCCACCGGTGGTGGGATGACGACCTCTCTCTCTCTCTCTCTCTCATGTGAACTAGATGTTTAGGTTGCTGGAATGTTCTTGAGGTGAAAGAAAATAAAAGAAGAGGGATAGAGATAGTGGACACTTGTGTGGAGGAGAAAAACAAGAAAAAGAAAAAAGAAAAAATGAAACGAAACGTGTATGGGTGAAAATGAAATGAAAGAAAGAAAAATAATATAAAAAATAAAAAAAATCCTAATTAAAAAATACTACCACAATATTTTCACAATAAATTTTAAATAACAGATTGTTATTAGTTAATATTGGTGAGTAAAAAAATAATTTTAGTGGTGAGTTCAAATTAGAACTAGTAACAACTTTCCATATAAATTTTGTTGTGAAAGTATTGCGTAAAATGTTGTGAACATAACACTTCTCATTGAAAAATATAGTTGTTAAAAAAAGAATAAATGATGATTAAAAATAGAATAAACAATGAATGAAGAAATAATATTTAAATGAGATAAATAATATGATAGAGAATCTGTTGGAAAGTGTATTTGAAAAAGTGGGTATGTAAAAACTAAATGTCACTGTTTATTCTTCGAATAGTACAAAAATTTGGAGAAACTGCTAGAGATGACCTAAGGGCATATATTAGTAAAACTCAAATTTTAACCCAACTTTTATAGGAAATATAAAAAATTGTCAAAATATTAATTATTTTTTCTTTTTTCATAAATTTTTTTCTAAAATAATTTATTAATAAATACTTTTAGGGCATTCACTACTATTTTTTTTTTTCTTTTTGAGGAACAAATTTAACTACTATATTCAAAACGAAAACTTTCTTTACCAAAAAAAAAAAAAAAAAAACGAAAACGAAAACTTGACTATACTGATTATCAGTAATAGGGAACAACCGTACCACCACGCAATCTACGTGCTACTACTATTCGAAACAAAACTCAACTTTAGAGCTTTTATTTACTATTGGAGAGAGAAAGAGAGAGAGGGAGAGAGAGAATCAGTATGTTGCCGACACAATGGTGTCACTAGCGTGTGTGGCCTATGCAGTCGAGAGGGGATACTCTAGGAGATTAATAGCGTGTGAAGCTATTAATTAAGTAGCTAGGGTTTGTTTGTGTGTGATTTTATTTATTTATTTATTATTATTATTACTAGTTAAAGTTTTTTTTTGAAAGCGAAAGTATAGAAATTCCTACGACTTTGAAAATGCGGGGATAGAAATGGTAGAGGAATTATACACCGCATCAGTCGTCAACTTCAGTACGTAGCCCCCACCTTTTTGTAATCAATTTTATTTATAATTATATTTTTTCTAATTTTTTGATGGTTTGTGGTTCAACTGCCCTCCTCTACTAGTACTTCAGTAGCAAGATCATTCAGCAATCAAATTTTTTCCTCCTTGTACTAATAGTAATCAGTAATCTCCAACCACCTTGGTACAAAAATTTAATATATGAGTACATTTGGAAATAGCGTAACAATGCAATTGATTTCTAATGAATACCCAAAAAATTAATGAAAGAAGCTTGAGAGGAAGATGCCAAAACATACTATATAAATAAAGAAAGCTATGACTCTCGAATCCGCCTTAGAAATCGTCTACTTCTTGCTTGAGATCATCATCATTTACTCTCTCCCTCTCTCATTATTTTTCCTCTCATGGAATTGGAAGGTATACTCCAATTTTTTGAGAACAAGACTATTTTAGTCACTGGAACCACAGGCTTTCTAGCCAAAGGTTCTCTCTCTTTTTCTCTCCCTCCTTGGCTCCTCTCATTTATGTATAGCACAACGTGCGTGTTTTACTTGTTTATAATCTTGTGTGTGCATGCGTTGAAGGATGTTGGTGTTAGTGATAAGTGATTACCCTAATTGCAAAAATGCATGCAGTGTTTGTGGAGAAAATACTAAGGGTTCAACCAAATGTGAAAAGGTTCTCTCTTCTTGTGAGAGCTTCCAATAATCAGGCTGCTACACAACGCTTTCGTGAAGAGGTACATCAATTAAGTACTTTTTATTTCTCTAAAAAAGAAAATGAATGCACCCAACTACATATTGGTATTCAGTTTTTACATGTTACATGATCTCTTTAATTCAGATTGAAATGTAAAATACACATTTTAAGTTTGGAAAAAATATTATTTTGATCCTTAATGTTTAAAAACTAAAATAGGTTTAAATAAATTTTTTTTTTTTCATGTGGTTTACCAATGTTCAAGGAACATTGTGTTTAATCTGTCATTTGTACCGTGTATCTGTAGGTGATTAAAAAGGACATATTTAGGATTCTAAGAAATAATTTGGGTGCAAATCTAGAATCCTTTATATTTGAAAGGGTTACTCCTATCTCTGGTGACATTAGTTATGAGAATTTTGGAATCAAAGATTCTATATTAATAGAAGAGATGTGGAAAGATATAGACATCGTCTTAAATTCTGCTGCTACAACAAACTTTGATGAAAGGTAACAAAGAACAATATTGTGTGCATGGTCAAAATGATTCACATAATTAAACAATAAAACTATTTTACCTTTTCTATTCCTTTCTTTAGATATGATGTTGCATTGGGCATCAACACATATGGAGCCTTGCATGTTTTAAACTTTGCAAAGAAATGTATTAAATTGAAGGTGCTTCTCCATGTATCAACCCGTCAGTGTAGACTTGAACTCTACCCTTATAAACTGATTTAGTTTACTTGAGCTCTCCTCAACAGACTATCGTTGTTGTTTTTATAGCTTATGTGTCTAGCGAAAAGGGGGGCAACATACTTGAAAGCCCATTACGCATGGAAGACACGCCAAAGGGAACCTCAAGATTAGTTATCAATGCCGAAAAAGAAGTTGTGGAGGAATACCTAGGTAGATTACGAGTGCAAGGTGCCACGAATGAAGAGATCACATCCACCATGAAGGATTTGGGCATTAAAAGGTTTTTAAGAATCTTACAAAATATGTTGAAAATCATTTAATAAAATTTCCAATGACATAATAGTTGTAACCTTCATGTCAATCATGTGTATTTACTAAAAAAAATTTGTAAAATAATAAAGAAAATGACTAATGTATTTTAAAGAAGTTAATACCGTATCGGAGGGCATTTCGTTTTGGTTATGAAAACAAAATATTTCAGTACCAATTAATATTGGTGTACCGTTTCAAGATTACCGCTAATTTGATATACTTATATATATATATATATGTTAAATTAAATACCTATAATTTGTAAAAGAAATTTAAATTTAGAAATAAAAAATTCACTTAATATGTTAAGCTTTAGTTAAAGTGTGAGCTAATTAGTAATAATAGGCCATTGATGTATTTACTATTTAATAATAATAATAATAAAATTAATGCCTTTTCCTACCTGCCGATGGAAACTTCTAAGGTTTTAAAATGATTTTAATTAAAAAAATAAAAGTTTTTAAAACTTTGAATTATCAAGTTAACGTCGGTTAGTGTACTATCAAAGGCACACTGCCCAAACTTCAAGTTCAAAGGCCATAAAAGCTACACATGTCCTCCAAAAAATAAAATTTAAAAAGCTATAAGATAAAGTCAGAAATAGAAAAGGGGGAAGAAGTCTGGCTTTTGGGACTCTGCGCGAAGAAGAAGAAGAAGATTAGGAGGACTAGATGAGAGGATGAACGGAAAAATAGAGTCACTACCAGAACATCACGGCGACAGTGAGGATCTTAGCTATCTGCTTTTTTATTCTTATCCACTGACATCGTTTTTTTTTTTTTTTTTTAAATATCGGTTGATTTTTATTTTTCAGCCAGAATCCGATATATTTCCCGGTATTCCCGGTACAATCCGGTATTCCCTGGTATTTGGAGTGGTAAGAAACAACCATGTTTTGGTACCGGTTTAGGTGCCGGTATGGTAAATACTGCAGTACCGGCAATACGGTACGGTATTAACTTCTTAATGCATACAATTAAATGTTATCATGAGCCATAGAGTAAAACTCTTAAAAAAAAAAAAAGTGTACACTTAACACACAGAACATCATTTTGCAAAGGAACTCTTGTCTTTAAGTCACCGTTTCGAACTTTGAATTATGACTTAAAGTCATGAGCTTTACTGTAAATTGCAGCAGCTTGTGTGTACTATGTGTATAATAGAATATATGTAATAGGCACTATTTTTTTCCTAAAGTCTTCTTTTTTGATTTTTTCCTTCTTGTTTTAATTTTATTTTTTTTTTTTTTTTTTAATTATTTGCAAGGGCAAAACTATATGGATGGCCAAACACCTATGTATATACAAAGGCATTGGGGGAAATGCTTTTAGAACAATTTCATCAGAATCTGCCCTTGGCTATCGTACGTCCCACCATGGTAACCAGTACTTACAAAGAACCATTTTCAGGTTGGATTGAAGGTGCAAGGTAATCATAACTTGACATGGAATTATACAAGCTCACAATTCTGAAAAACTATCTTTTATTTTTTGGTTGGGTAATTGAGAAGATAAGGTGATCAAGAAAAAAAAAAAGCTCAAGTAACAGTTCAGTAATAATGGCATCTTTGTGATGCTCTATGTTTTTGGTTCAAACCCCACAAGTCACCCCCCCCACTGTTTACCTATAAAACAATGAAGAAAAATAACACTATTCTAGACTATTTTTTTTCTCCTATTTTCATGGATTCACGCTTTGTTAAATGGAATTTCCTTGTTACAGAACCATAGATGGTGTAATTACTGCCTTCGGTAAAGGGAGATTGAAAAGCTTTCTTGGCCATCCTAATTCAATCTTAGATGTTGTGAGTTAAATTCATTCTTCACTCATTAAGCAAACACATGTAGATAAATCTATTTATCCGGCTTATATGCTTGTGTTTGCCTACATTATTTTCAACAAGCTTTCAATACTGAATTTTGAAAGTCTTGCAGATACCAGCAGACATGGTGGTAAATTCTATTATTATGGCCATGGTGACTCATGCAAATAAGTCTTCTCAGATCATCTTCCATGTGGGTTCTTCATTGAGAAATCCGATGAAACTCCCTAGTCTTTCAGATTTAATCTCTCTGTATTTCACTCAAAATCCATGGATTGATAGAAATGGAAAGTCAATCAAAGTCAGCAAGTTGATAGTCTTTAGCAATATTGCTACGTTTCAAGCATACATGGCTATTCGATATAAACTGCCGTTGAAGGTATTTGGTGACCAAACACTCTTAATTATTTGTAGTGGTATTTTATTCTTGCAACAAAAAGAAAATATAGCATTTCCTTTCAAAGGTTCCTGTGAATCAGACAGTACCATGCATGCAATATGACAGAGAAAACGTCCCCTCAATATGTGTATTGTCTATACTATTGGACAAAGTGGCGTGTGGGTGTGAAATTTTTAATCTAAATTGTTAAGTATGTCACAAAGTCAAAACAACCCTGCAATAATATCAGACACTAAACATGCATTATCACAGAAAAAAATGCATTATCACTAAAATGATTTTGAATCAGACACTAAACATGCATTATCACAGAAAAAAATGCATTATCACTAAAATGATTTTGAATCAGACACTAAACATGCATTATCACAGGGAAAACGTCCCCTCAATATATGTATTCTCTATACTATAATATCACTATTTTTTTTCTTTCTTTCTAACAATATTCTTTGAAGGTGTTGTGGTTAGCAAATCTGATGCTTTGCCAGTATTATCGGGAAATACGTATTAATCTTAACCGGAAGGTCAGAGTAGTGATGCGAATGGTTGACCTCTACAAACCATATGCATTTTTTACAGGCAGGTTGGTATTGTTTATTGTAATGATTAATTTTTCAATTGTGTTTTCAATGTATCCACTGATAATAAGCTTTTTTTTTTCCATACAGCTTTGATGACTCTAACACAGAAAATCTAAGAGTGGCGATAAGAGAGAGTGATGTCGATGTAAATTTGTTTTACTTTGACCCAAGGTGCATTGACTGGGAAGACTACATTATGAACACTCATATTCCTGGCCTGACAAAGTACTCAATGAAACCATAACTTTGAGGGATTGTTTATTTTTATTTCAAAAAATGTTGTGTGATTTGAAATTTCTTTCATCAATAAGGCAATAGCAACCTACCTAGCTAGCTGCTAGTCTGTTTAGAATTTTACTTGAAGTGAATTAGTGTTCAGAAATTAAATATGCAAGAAATAAATGAATAGATGTGAGGAACTAAATAAATGTATGTAACAAATTAATAAAGTGTGAAAATGGAGTTAAAAAGGGTTTTATTTGGAGTATATATACCCATTTGTAACCAAGGGGGGAAAAAATTCTCTTCTTGTTATTCTTTCTCCCTTCAATATTCTATAGTGAATGTTTGAGATTGTTTAGATGCATGTGTAAGCCAACGGCCAACCAACTTGTAATGAAGCGAATTTTGAGTGAAAATGCTTATGGTGGGAATCGAAATTGTTAACTCGATTGTCTCTTTAATTTTCTTGACTTACCAAAGAAAACTTTGATAATTGGGGTATCTAACTGAAAGACTCACTCATATTCCAAAATGCATGGAAATTAGTGGGAAAATTATATGTATAGTTTACATGATCAAAAAAAACCTTTGACTCCAAATAAGAAATAGTCCTCGCAAAAGGCTTAAAAGAATGATCAATGAGCTCTAATGCTTAACTATAAGGTTTTTTATGAAACCACGTTCGAGAAATTTGTAAATGTAGTTGTCTAATCAAGCATGAGAGATCCTTCATAACTCTCTCAAAGGTGTTGATAATGTGACGAAACTCCACCTTTAAATGCTTACAGGCGAGTTTGAACCTTTACACATGAAACGTTGAAATGGCTTGAATTGTAAATTTGTAATGTCGGATTGGTAGAGCATAAAGTGAAACACAAGGAACGATACATATAAGATTTGTATTTAACAAACCCCACCAAATACATCCTCTCAATATATACAGATTTTGAAGGTTTTTATTTTTATTTTTTTATTATTTAGGTATTGAACATAAAGATTGATAAAGTTTTTTTTTTTTTTTTAATTTTTATTTATTTGAAAGATTGATAAAGATTGATACCAGTTTGAGTCATCTCCGATAATTTAGTATCTGTTTTAGTGCCCTATCAATCTCCCCCCTAACTAATGAATTATTAAATAAAACCACCTTCTTTTAGACAACAACTTTTAGGCACTATAAAGATTAAAGATTGATAGAGAATGATAACAGTTTGAGTCGATAACCTTCATCCATATCTGCGTCTATAACCAATGACTGGTTTTTAATAATGGGAAACGTTAAGGCCCTGTTTGGTTTGAAGCATCACTAAAACTCTGTTTGGTTAGTTATCTTTAACCAACATTTTCACATTTTAAACAATCTTACATACTTTTCAAAACACTTTTTCACCCACACGTATATCAAAAATACTTAAACAACATTACTCAGACTAACTTACCAAACAAGCCCAATTTTTATAATTCAATTTTTATAACTCATAACTCAAAACTTATATCTCATATCTAATTCTCTATTTCTCTCTTATCTCACTCCCAATTTGTTTGGCAATATTTCATCACCAAAACTCTACTTTTAATTCCAACATGTGGAGCCCATGGTTCTGAATCCACCTTTTCTTACCCGCGTGAACTCTCTCTCCCCACTTTTTTTTTTCTTCTTCTTACTTAGTTATTTCTTCTTCTTTGCTAGAAATGGGATCTCACAAATCAAGCCAGGATAGCACAAATGACAAATTTTCACAACAAAAAATTGCAAAATCACCAACAAAAAACTCAAACTTTCACCAAGTTTAAGCACGTATAACTAAGTTACATTCATGGGTATCACAATATCATACAAAATCATCAAAAACTATCAAAACTAGGGTGCTAGTGAATCTGCATCAATTTTGCTAGAAAATCGTCAAACCCAGGGCGCTAGCAAATCATCAAACCCAAAAAATTTGCATCAACTTCGCCTCCTGGGGCTACGCCGTCTTCGTCGTTGATCTCCTCGGCCACGGCAGATATGACGGCCTTTGCTGCTACCTAGGCAACAAAAAATTCTAATCACCGGCACCTCCCTATCTTTCTTCCTCCACATCCGCAGTAGCGAGCCGTACAAAACCCTCCTAGCTTTCCTCTTCGTTGAGTCCATGGTGGAGCTATAGCCATGCTCATGTACTTCCAATCTCCGCCAGATGCGTAGGGTTGGGGTGTGGTAGTGAGAGAAGAGAGATGGGTGTCCGTTGGTGGTGAGTAATGAGCGTTGTGACTTGATGAGAAAGTGCCATTTGGGGTTGGTGTGGTTTCAGAGTGTGATGGTGGAATTGATGGATATATTACGACAATTTACTATTGTGATAAAGCAAAAGGAATAATATACAGATTTAAAAATAAGCAATAACATAAATAGATGTGATAGGTAAAGGCAATAAATAGATACTGAATAAATATAAATAGAAATCTGCGAAAAATAAAAGACTCACAGACCAAATTCATGAAAGGATGGACAATTGAGATCAAGTATTGTGTTTTACACAATCTCCTTAAAGTAGATTTCGCCCCTCACACAATCACTGTGGTGCTTTGAGACTCGTGGATGTCTGCCTCCTAAGATAAAATGATCTTTAACACGAAAACAAAGCACACAAGGTCGTATTCTGCGAACTACTCAATGCCTCTTTCTCTCTCTTTGACACAAATTGAATGAACAAAAATTTCTCGCTCTAAGAGTTTTTTCTGAAAAGTTATTTTCAGGAATGAGGGATTATGAAACTTATATGTTACTAAACAGACATTTTGTTTCAGTGATAACTACTGTGCACAGACTAATTGACTCAATAATAAAATAATAAAATATTATTATTAATTGGATAAGTGGACCTAGTTCATACATGCCTAAAACTCAACCCAATATCTAACCCAAACTCATATTCTATATCAATTCCAAAGTGGGACTGAAGGATTTTTATCACTTACAATAACATTTTCAAGTGAACATAGAAAATATTAATTTCTTATTCATTCCAGACTATTTTTTCCAACAGGAATAAGAAGAAGAAAGAAAGGGAGAGGAAGCCGTGGGTTGGGGTCTGACTTTGATGGAGACAACTCATGAGGTGGGTCCCACATATATGAAAATATTTACAAAAATACCACAATAAATCATTTTTTATAACTTGAAAACATTTCAAAGTTGTTTTTAATTTTGGTAACTCAAACTCAAAATTATGAATTTTGAGTTATAAAAATTGAAAATAAAAACTTAGCCAAACAAACTTTCTTGAACATAAATATTGATAAAGAATTTTTTTTATTTTTTTATTTGAAAGATTGATAAAGATTGATACCAACTTGAGTCATCTCCAATAATTTAGTATCCATTTTAGTGCCTTATCAATCTCCCCCTAACTAATGAATTATTATATACAACCACCTTCTCTTAGACAACAACTTTTAGGCACTATAAAGATTAAAGATAGATAAAGATTGAAAACAGCTTGAGTCGATAACCTTCGTCCGTATCCGCCTCTGTAACCAACGACCAGTTTTTAATAATGGGAAATGTTAATAGTTCCACGTGAAACAAGGTTCGGCAACTACATCTGACACCTACGGTCCTACACTGACACACATGATCAGAGATTCAGAATGAACTCTCACTTTGAGAAGATCGGATGGTGGGGATTTTCTTAGTTTGTTTCACGTCCACTTAGTAACCCATGTGCATATTGATGGCTCCCTTTTGTGGTGTGTTTTTTTGTAAAATGCATTCCTTCACTCTTTTGTGTGCTTATAGGTTAGTTTTTCAAATAAAAAACAAAAAAGTTAAGACCTTTTCAAAAGGCTAAAAAGGTCTTTCCGATATTATAAAAAAGAAAAGAAAAAGAGAAGAAATTCACGTCGTTTATATTACCAAATACGCATGGGTTAAAGTTATATGAATAAAAGAGATTCAAGATACTATCCAGGGGAAAAAAAGAAAAAAACAAATCTTATGGTTCAGTTTATTTTTCATGATCTTTTAGTTGTAAAAAAATCTTCGTAAATTGCAATTTTAAAGCTTCACTCAATCAAAATATCAATAATCATAGGCTGACTTGTTAAAAAGTACGAAAACAACACATTACTATATTTACTATATTGATAATCATTCAGCAATCAAAATTTTCCAACCACCTTGATTTAACAAACGAATACATGCACCTTGATTTAACAATGCAACTTGTAGCGGGCAAAAGTTAAGAGACGTAAAGATGTCCCTACTTTGACTCACAATTTATTTTTAAGAGGTGGGATATTCAATCAACCACAAATACCTTAAGAAGAAAAAGAGAAAAAATTACAAAGTGTGTCAAACCTGATTCCAAATGTGGACAGACCTTAAGTAAAGAACAGTTTTGAAGTGTTGATAGTGGGGTCCTCGGGTTTAGTCTGAGGAAGAAGTTACAGAAAGTTTCTAAGAAGTTATAGAAAGTCTCCTTCTATGCATATGTACTATTAAGTTTTTGCAATGTTTTATATAAAGTATTGAGTTATGAGTTTTGTCTTTGCGCTTTTGAGTCTTTGACCGGAGTGTGTGGGAGTGGTTGTTGCTACGTGGGTGGGTCAGTACCTTAAATGAAGAGTTGTAAATAAAATATAAAATAATTTATCAAAATGTCTTGCAAATTCATAAAAATTGTTACAGTAAAAAAAAAAAAAAAAAAAACTAATAAACTATTCTAAGTAATAACAATCAAAGTACATTTACAAGAATGATTAATATGTTATTGTATTAGAAAAAAAAAATATGTCAAATGAATTTATAGTGTTTTTTTTTAATAGATTTTGTATAATTTATGTTTCTTACGGACCCCATAAACAAAAATCCTAAAACTGCCACTGGCCAAGATGCATCTAAACTCTACATTTGGAGGGTTAGGATCAGATTTTCCTAATACTTGTCCCATCAAGGCGTTGCTAGAAGGTTTTTACACTGAGGTATGAGCTATGCGGATACTGTTCATAAGTCATTTTCTCATTAATGTGGCAGCTAAGTAGTTGCAGTAAATTTAATGCAGAGGGGATGGTTTTATCCCTCCTCTTTCCTTACTTTTTTGCTCAGCAGTGAGTAACCCTTTTCATCCTCGGTCTGTGATGTCCATGAAATACATATAATAAAATACTCTCATACTTGCATTTTCGGCCATACTTTTAAGCTATTTTGTGATTGATTATAAGTTATCCTTGCTTTTAGATATCCTTGCTTTGTGCATGGTGTATGAGAACTTGGATACGTGATAAAGAAAATCATCTTATTAATTTTGATTATCCATCCACAATGAGAGAAACAGAAGATGATTCAAAAACTCTTAGGGAGTTGTTCTCACCTATTACCACCAATACTCCATCTTGCATAATATTGCTTGCAATCACTGCTACACATTTTGAGTTGAAGTCACAAATAATCCACATTCTTCCTACTTTTCATGGATTGGATAAAGAAGATCCTTATATGCATGTAAAGGATTTTCTTGAGATTTGTGCTACTTGTAAGTTCTAGAATTTCAGTGATGACTTTATTCACTTACGTTTATTCCTTTTTTTGTTGAAGGATAAGGCAAAAGCATGGCTTAATTCTTTATCACCTGGATCTATCACTTCATGGGAACTTTTGGTCACAAAATTCCTCTCTAAATTTTCCCAATGGCCAAGACCAATGCTTTGAGAAGAGAAATTGCAGATTTTTTTCAAGATGAACAAGAGAAATTTTATGAGAGTTGGGAGAGATTTAAGGACTTAATTTTAAAGTGTTCCCACCATGGTTTTGAAACATGAAGATTCATGCAACATTTTTATAACGGTTTAACTCAGACTAATCGTAACATGATTAAGTCCATGAATGGTGGTGGATTTTTGAGTCTAACAGATGATATGGCATACAAATTTCTAGAGGATTTATCAGAAAGTTCACAACAATGGGATTTTTCCAACCGTAGAGAGAGATCTGCCCCTGCAATTAAGAAAGGAGGATTGTATGAAATCAGTGAAGATTTAGACATGAAAGCAAGGTTAGACAATCTCACTCGTAAGGTTGAAATTTTAGCTTTAGATAGAGGGGTGAATTCCGTTAATCAAGTTCAAAGTGAAACGTGCTCTATTTGTGCGAGTCCTATGCATACTGTTAGGTTCTAAGTACTTAGGAACTAATGTATTAGAACTCTAATTTGTATTGTTGGTAAACCATGATCAAAATAGGTTTTTAGTCTTGTTTTAGAATTCACTATGTAATTCGATCTGGCTTGATCGATTGAGAATTAGACTTGACCAATCAAAAGTCGGGCAGAATGTTTTTTTTTTGCAGAATTTCCAACTCAACCCTAAGCCCATATGACGTGTAGGGTTTTATGTTTTTCCCTAGGTATAAAAGAGAAACCCTAGCCACGTTTTTGAGGTAGCTCTATTTGCTGTGTGTGTGAATCTCTTATGAGATCTGAGATGTGGTTGCCTTCACACATACTTAGGATTATCAAAAAGGAGATTTCATTGAGAGTTTGATGATCATTCAGTTACTGCAATAAAAGCTTAAAGAAACACAAGCGGGAGTGCTTGTACTTGCTGGAGAATCCAAGAAAGAAGGAGTCCGTGGTCTCGGAGTTGTCACGTGGTCGTGTCAGTAAGTTTTTTATTGGTGGGTAGCAATAAGATGTTAGTGGTCTAAGTCGCTATTGTAAAACTTCGATTCTTTCATAGTGGATTCAAGTTTACCTTGAGGATAGCTAGGTTAAATCCTCCCCAGGTTTTTACCGATGTGGTTTCCTAGGTCATCATATCTTTGTGTTCTTTATATTCCACACTTTACGTTGATATGATTATATGATTGTGTTAATCTAGATCTGAAATTTGGACTAAGTAATCACTTGGCTAATTAACTAGGTTAATCCAATTGTGTTTTAAGGGGTCTAAAAACAAACACATACAACACAAATATGTCCTTCCATAGTTGGTTACCCTTATTTTTTTATACTGAGCAAGAAAATGCACTAAGTAATTATGGAAAACCATTCACTAGTCCATTTTCAGAGACATACAATCCAAATTGGAGGAACCATCCTAATTTCTCATGGAGGCAAAATCAGCCTCCCACAAATGTAGGTGGACAATAAGTACATCAACAAAGTCAATTTCATCCACATACTCAAGCATATCCTCCCATTCCTCAATCAACTCCTTAGTTTGTGGCACCACCAAGACAACAATCATCTTTGGAGGTGTCTCTCAAAACTTTCGTGCAATCAACTAGCCAAGCCATTCAAGAGATGAAAAGTTCCACCCATTTGAATACTCAAGCTATTTCAAAGTTGGAAAATCAAGTTGGCCAGTTAGCAACCCAAGTTGGAGAGAGGGAAAAAGGATAGTTTCCTAGTCGACCTATACCTAACCTAAAAGGACAGTATGCCATCGATGGTTCTTCTAGTTCTACTCATGGACAAGAACATGTTCAATCTATTACTACCCTTAGGTCTAGTAAGCAAGTTGATAATCAAGTGAAAATGCCAGAAGTGAAGGATGATGAAAATATTTTGTTAAAGGAAAAAGGAGTTCACAGGATGATCATAGAGAAAAGAAGGGCAACTTAACCTCAATTCCAATTCAGGATCTTAGTTCTGCCCCTCTTGATAAGAAGTTTGTTCCTAAAGCTCAATTTCCTCAAAGTTTAATCAATCCTCAGAAAAGTGCACAATTTGGAGATATTTTAGAGGTTTTTAAGCAAGTGCAAATAAATATTCCATTTCTTGATGCAAATTCAGCAAGTTCCTACTTATGCCAAGTTTCAAAAAGATCTTGTGATAATGAAGAGAAAGACAAATGTCCCTAAAAAGACATTTTTGACAGAGCAAGTTAGTTCAATCATTCAAAATAAATATCTAGTGAAATGTAAGGACCCTAGATCTCCTACAATTTCATGTAAGATTAGGGATCGTTTCATTGAGAGAGCTTTGCTAGATTTGGGGGCAAGTGTGAACTTATTGCCATATTCAATATACTTATAGCTAGGTTTGGGGGAGTTAAAACCCATAACCATGATACTTCAATTAGCTGATAGGTCTGTGAAAATCTCTAGAGGTATTGTTGAGAATGTGTTGATTAAGCTGGATGCATTCTATTTTCTTATTAATTTTGTTGTGTTAGACACTGAGCCTGCTCTAAATGCCAATACACAAATCCATATCATTTTGGGTCACCCTTTCTTAGCCACATCCAATGCTTTGATCAATTGTCGAAGTGGTGTAATGAAGATTTCTTTTGGAAATATGACCGTTGAGCTTAATATCTTCCACATAAGTAAACAAGTGCTAGACAATGAGGATATCTGTGAGGTTGATATGATTGAGAGTCTAGTCCATGATAGTTTCTTACAATCAAGTTATGAGGATCCTCTAGAGGCTTGCTTAAATATTTTTGGTTGCAATTTTGATATTGAACACTCAATTGAAGAGGTTAATGCATTGTTAGATTTTGTTCCTCTCTTAAGTACTGGTAGTTGGCAACCAAAAGTGATCCGTCTTCCACTTTCTTCATCCCCACCCTCATCTATTGTGGAACCACCAAAGCTGGATTTGAAACCATTACCTGACACACTTAAGTATGCCTTTTAGGTTCTTCTAAGACCTTACCTGTCATTATAGCTGCGGATATGGATGAGCTTAGGGAACGCCAATTGATAAGTGTACTTCAAGAGTATAAGGAAGCTATAGGTTGGTCCATCTGTGGTTATACATAGAATTCATGTGGAAGAGAATGCTAAAACTTCATGTGAACTGTAGAGACGTCTAAACCCTATTATGCAAGAGGTAGTGAGAGCTGAAGTATTGAAGCTTTTGGATGTGGGTATTATTTACCCAATTTCTGATAGTAATTGGGGTAAGTCCAGTTCAAGTTATACCAAAGAAATCTAGCATAACAGTTGTCAAGAATGAGGATGATCAGTTAGTCCCAACTCGTGTGCAAACAGGATGGAGAGTATGCATTGATTACCGTAAGTTGAATGCCATGATAAGAAAAGATCATTTTCCTCTTCCTTTTATAGACCAAATGTTGGAAAGGTTAGCTGGTCATGCTTATTATTGTTTTCTTGATGGATGTTCTAGATATAATCAAATTCCCATTACACCAGAAGATCAAGAAAAGACTACCTTCACATGCCCCTTTGGGACATTTGCCTACTATCGCATGCCATTTGGTTTATGTAATGCTCCTAGTACATTTCAGAGGTGCATGATTAGTATTTTTCCTGATATGGTGGGACAATTTTTGGAGGTATTTATGGATTACTTTTTAGTATTTGGGTCCATTTTTGAAGAATGATTGCACCACCTATCCTTAGTGTTAGTGCGGTGTAAGAAGAAAAATCTTGTTCTTAATTGGGAGAAATCTCATTTTATGGTGAGAAAGTGAATTGTTCTTGGGCATGTAATATCAAAAAGTTGTATTAAGGTTGGTAAGGCTAAAATTGATTTTGTAAAGTTTTGATTTACAACTATGTTTTATGTTGGCTTTATTCCATAACAAAAAGTGTTGTATTTGCTTTAATTTTGTTCCTTGTATTTTGTGGGATTTTATTGTATTGGGTTTAGTATTAAGTTGGTGAATAATCGAGCATGTATTGGATGAACAAGTGGATTTCGCGAGTGTCTCGCGAAAAGCCTACCTGCGAAAGAGTCATATGAGAAGCATATGCTGGAAGCTGAAGAGTCATGTTAGGTTATTAGTTTTACAAGTGTCTCGCGAGAAGGGCTAACCTGTGAGATACCTGCAAAACTCTCTGCCTGGAGGATTTTTAAGTGTGAATTTGTTAGGTTCTAAAGACTTAGGTATTTATGTATTTAGAACTCTAATGTGTATTGTTGGCAAACCATGATCAAAACAATGTGCTTGGAAATGTTTTAGTCTTGCTCAAAGTTGTATGTTTTATGTAAAGTTGGAATCAAGCTAATGCAGAAAGCATTATGCATTTCGGCCTGGCTCGATCGATCGAAGCTTAGGCTTGATTGATCGAAGCTCGGGTAGAATGTTTTTTTTTTTTTTGCAAATTTCCAACTCAGCCCTAGTTATTTAAAACGTTTTAGGGTTTTCTAATTTGTCCTAAGTATAAAAGGCAAACCCTAGCCATGTTTTAGTGTTGCTCATATTGCGGTTTGTGTAAATCTCTTGTGAGATCTATAGGAGCTTTTCTTTACACAAACTTAGGGTTTTCAAGGAGGAGATATTATCTACATCTTGATGATCAACTCGGTTGCTGCCATTGAAATTTAAAGAAAACACAAGCGGGTGTGCTTGTATCTGGTGGTGAATCCAAGAAAGAAGGAGTCCGTGGATTCGGATCTTGCACGTGGTTGTGTCAGTAAGTTCTACTGGTTGGTAGTAATAAGAAGTCGAGTGTGGGGGCTTGTAAGTCTTATTGTATGAACTTCGATTCTTTCAAGATAGTGGATTCAAGTTTACCTTGAGGATAGCTAGGTTAAATCCTCTCCAAGTTTTTACCGGTTTGGTTTCCTAGGTGATCATATCTTGTGTTATTTATTTTTCCACTACTTTGCATGATATGATCTTTGTGATTGTGATAACCTAGATTTGTTAAATTGGACTAAGTAACAACTTGGCTAATTACCTAGGTTAAATCAATCGTGTTTAAGGGGTCTAAAAACCATCAAGTGGTATCAGAGCGGGTTGCTCTTTTGTTGTTGATCTTTTGATCACTGAGCTGATCCTTGACCCCTGTTGTCATGGAACACGGACACTCTCTAGTTATTCTTCCTCACTTTGATGGGAATAATTATACTTATTAGAAAGTAAGGATGAAAGCATTCCTGAAATCGATTGATGAGAGAGTCTGGAACTTCATTGAATACGGATGGGAGAAGCCCACTACTTCTGTTAGTGAGTAGGAAACTTCTCAAAAAGAAGCAGCTGCGTTCAATAGCAAGGTTATGAATGCTATCTTTAACGCTGTTTCTATGGAGGAATTTAAAAGAATCTCTAATGTTGAGGTTGCTCATACTGCTTGGAATATCCCCCAGACTATACATGAAGGCACAAAGGCTGCCAAAATCAATAAATTGCAGCAATTGACTTCTAAATTTGAAAGCATTAGGATGTCTGATGATGAATCTTTTGATGAATTTTATGTTAAATTGAATGATATTGTTAATTATACTTTTAACTTGGGTGAAATCTATGATTAACCTAAAATTGTTAGGAAGATTTTTAGATCTTTAACTAAAGACTTTAGACCCAAAGTGATTGCCATTACTGAAAGTAAGTATGTGGACTCCATCCCTGTTGATGAACTTATAGGATCTCTTCAATCTTATGAGTTGGATCTACCAAAAACTACCAAATCCAAATCAATGGCTCTTAAGTCAGTTGATGATGTTGAAGGTGGTGGATTTGATGATGAGCTCTCTGCTATAGAGATTGCTTACCTTGCCAAGAACTTTAGAAACTTTCTCAGGAATAGTAACAGAAAGGCAAGAGGCACGAATACTGCTGAACCTAGAAACTTTAGGAAGCATGATCCCACTAAGGTTAACAATAATGATAAACCTAGAGAAAAAGTAGGTCAAACTTCTAATAATTCTTTGGGTTCTCAGTGTTTTGAATGTCAAGGGTATGGACACATGAAATCTGAATGTCCTACCTATTTGAAGTCTAAGGGTAAGGCTATGGCTGTAACCCTTAGTGATGGTGAAGTTTCTGATAATGAGTCTGATTGTAATAAGGATGGAAACTTCATTACTTTCACCGCTATTGCTGTAGACGATGAGAGCATATCTGTTGAAGAGAACCTTTCTGATGGGGAACTCTCTGAAGATGTAGATCTTCAGGAGGCCTATAATAAACTTTGCAAAGTTGCTGCAAAGGATGCTATGAATGTTGAACTTGGCCTGAAGAAAATTGAATCTCTTGAGCTTGATAAGAAGAATTTGCTTGTAAAACTGTTTGATGCTAATGAACTTTTGAATAATGTGAAAATTAAGAATACGCTTTTGCTCGATAAAGTCAAATTTTTAGAACTTGATTTATCTGTTGCTAGATCTGCTAGTTCTAAACTTGATCAAATGTTGAGTGTTCAAAAGTCTTATCCTGACAAATCTAGTTTAGGTTATGTTGAAAGCATCTCTGTGTTTGCTCCCCATTCCACAAACTTTGTCCCTTCATCTTCTTCTATATCTTCTGTGAGTGAGATTGTGAGTGAGACTGTCAAACCCCCTGTGAGTGTGGTTGTCAAACCTATAGAAGTTTCATCATCTAGGAAGATTAGGGTTGATCTGAGAGAGTCTAAGTCTAAGAAGCCTACCCTATCTAAGGACAAGACACATGATAAGCCTGCATGGGTTTGTCACTTTTGTGGAAAGTCTGGACACGTATGTCTAAACTGTTACAACCTGCAACCTGCAAAGAGAGCAAACAAACCAAAAGTACCTATGCCTCAAGCACAAGATCCTATGGTACTTATTGGTGAATTGGTAAAGGCTTTAAACCTTTATTCTAATCCTGGAGTTGATAATCATTCCCATGTGAATAAGAACTCCAATGCTCATGGTGCATCTAAAAGGTTTTAGATGCAAAAGACTCAAACTAACTGAGTCTTTCTGACATGGTCCTTGTGCTTCATTGCTCTACCCTTTGTGACCATGGTTCTTTGGTTTTGATTTTTTTGTTTTGTTTTCTAGGATTTGCATTGCATAACATTCATGCATTTCATTCTAGTAAATAATAATAAAAAAAAAGGGAAGAAAAAGGAAGCAAATTATGTTTTGTAATATTCTTCTTGGTTTTTGAGAACAAGGTTGGTCAATTTATTTTCACATAACATGTCTTTTGTACCTTATTTAGCTTTGATGAGCTTAATTATTGCACTTTACTAGTTGAAACTTTGTAGTGCATGTTGTGTGGGAAAGATATTTATGGTTTTTGATTACTCTATCTTAATCTTAAAGTCACATGTTTTTGATTGTCAGACTTGAACTTTTAGAGAAATGCATAAATAACCATCCTACCACTGTTCACTAGCCAATTATGAACACTTTAGTGCATATCATAAGATTTTGTGCTCGAGAAAGTGTAGCACATGCACAAAAAGAACATAAGGTGAAGCCTCAGTTTAAAATTTCTTAATACTTAAAATTGGTGTGTACTATTAGGCTTAATGCCAAAATAACATAACTTAAAATTGGTGTGTATATTATGAGGCCAAAATTCAAGAAACTTACATGATTGCAAGCTTATGATCTAGGAGATGTGGGAGTTATATGATGCAACTCTTTAGTTGATAGTCTCTTTTAAATTCTTTGTGATGAATTTTGTAGACTTTATGATTGATTGCTATTCACATATCACCTCACATGTATCTCAAGTTTTTGCTAGTTGCACACACTATACAAGTTACTCTTTGCTAAACATTGTACATGTTATTGTGTGTGTTTATGGTATGACCAACCAAGTTTTGCAAATATTTTGAATTTTGTGTAAAATCAATTTGATGCTTGAAAATTTATAGAGAATGAAAGAAATTTTGTTTTTGGGAATTTTGGGCTTAAATTCTTGTTTTTGAAAATCACATCATCACATACTCATGCATTTTGTTCTTAAATTTCAATGCTTTGAGTTGTTTCTGAATCTTTTTCAAAAACTGTGGTTTTCCTCAAAATTTAGTGAGCCTTTGCCCATTTCGATCGATCCATTCTAATTTTCGATCGATCAAAATCTTTTAAATTTTTTTTGTTAAAGTCTCTGTCTTTTTCGATCGATCGAGGTTGTTTTTTGATCGATCAAAACTCGTAAATCAAGTTTTTTTTTAAAAAAAACTCAGATTGGACTTTTTCAAACTTTCCTCTCTCTCTCTCTCCGATTTGGCAAGGCTCCACTGAAGATTTTTTGTCGTTTTCGACCAAATTTTTTGCAAGGTTTTTGTCTCCCAAGGCTGGTAAGACCCTTTTACCCTTCCTTTTGCATTTATTTTCTTGTTTTCATGCATAAACTCATGCATTTTAAGGAAATTTTCGGAACTTTTCTCTATTGGGCTTTTTGTTGAATCAATCATCTTTTTCTGAAATTGATCATTGGGTTTTGCTTCTATATTGTTATATTCATGATATATGTTGGTTGATTTGATCAATTTGGGGTTTTGTGAAAAATTGAAAATTCTAGGGTTTGTAATTAATCTGAATTGGGGTTTTTGTTCAAATTGGGTTAAATTGATGAAATTGGCTTGTTGATTTGATGTAATTGGTCATTATTTTTTGAAATCTATCTTGTATGATAATCAATTCGTCAATATCTTTCAAATTGATCAAGTGGTTTTTCAAAATTTTGGGGTTTTAGTGTTAAAAACTCTATGCTCAAGCCAATTTTGTGGATTTGAACTTATTTGAACTTAATTGTACTGCATTAGGACATGCATCATGCCATTTAAAGTGTTCATGCATCATATGGATTTTGTTCTATTTTTTATGTGCTAACTTACAGTCTGCCTTTGGTATTTTTTTTGTGTTTTTGTTCTTTTACTTTGTGTTTTGGTCCTTATCCTAGCACCATACCTAGAAAAACTAGAGCCCATAGGACCCCTTTCACTTCCTCTAAATCTCCCTCTAGGAGTGAGGTGTTTAAGAATGATAAAAGCCGAGAAGCCTTTGAGACTTTGAATAGTAAGCATAAGATTTGGGCTGAGCATGCTGTGGTTTTAGATAAGCTTGATCCGGCCATTAGAGCTAACTTTGAGTCTAGAGGTTGGTTGCCTCTCTTAGAGATAGATCATCCACCCCCGACCGCCCTGATTAGAGAGTTCTTCTCGAACCTCTCTTGCCACGTCTATGATTCTAACACCCTTGTTAGGAGTTGGATATGAGGTGTTGAGTTTATCATTACCCCTCGGGTAGTGGCTGAAGCTCTTGGGGTTCCGGTTGTTCGGGAGCCTGACTATCCCTATGATGAGTCACCCTCCTTAGATGTTGTCATGTCATACATCACTGGGTTATCTATCCAGTGGGGTTTTGATCCTCAGATCACGTCCGCTGAGCTTACCGAAACTGCCTATCTTTTCTTTAGGATAGCGTGTCATTCGTTATGGCCTATTTCTCATTTCCACACCATCCCTCTAGAGCGATGTGTGTTTTTGTATGCATTTGTTTTTGGTGCATTAATCAGTTTCCCTCATCTGTTCCTTCGTTCTTTGAACGAGGTTCATAGAAGTTCTGCTGTAGGGCATGCGCTTATTCGTCCTATTTTCATTCATAGAATTTTTCTGTTTTTGGGTCTAGATGGTTTCTCGTCTGGTGAGCCTGTTCATGTCGTTGCTCCCATAGGTGCCACCTTTCTTAGACAGAGGGCTGCTCACATGAGAGCTACTCATTCGAGTCCTCGAGGTGCGTCATCTTGTGCTGTTCCCTCTCTTAGATACATTGTAGAGTTTTGTTTTTCAAGGGGAGAGTATTTTGTTGGTTGGAGCTTATGGAGTGTAGATTGTATCTAGGTGCTTCACATTGTATTTTTATCTTTTTAGCTCTTGCCATGTTTTTGATAGGATATTCATGTTAGGGGGAGTATTATTTTTTTTTTGTTACCTTATATGTTTCTTGTTTCAAACTGTTTATTGATTTATATTTATGAGTTATTCATTGATATATGTCTTCATTGTGTATTGTTTGAAATCAAGAATTTAATTTGTTTACTTGTATTTTTTCCACAGATGCGGTTATGCATTTTGTTTAAGTGTTTCAGGAAATATACAGGTTGATTCAATTGAGTTGCTGTTTACACTTGTAACTAATGAATAGTAGTTAGGATTGAATTTGTTTTATAAGCATTATTTGTGTAACGGGCTTTTATTTTGTAAACTTTGAGCTTCTAGTTGTGTTTTGTCACGGATTGCCGAAGGGGGAGTTTGTTAGGTTCTAAAAACTTAGGTATTTATGTATTTAGAACTCTAATGTGTATTGTTGACAAACCATGATCAAAATAATGTGTTTAAAAGTGTTTTAGTCTTGTTCAAAGTTGTACGTTTTATGTAAAGTTGGAATGAGCTAATGCAGAAAGCATTATGCATTTCAGCTTGGCTCGATCGATCGAAACTTAGGCTCGATCAATCGAAGCTCAGGCAGAATATTTTTTTCTGCAGATTTCCAACTCAGCCCTAGTTATTTAAAACATTTTAGGGTTTTCTAGTTTGTCCTAAATATAAAAGGCAACCCTAACCATATTTTAGTGTTGCTCATATTGCGGTTTGTGTAAATCTCTTGTGAGATCTAGAGGAGCTTTCTTTTACACAAACTTAGGGTTTTCAAGGAGGAGATATTATCTACACCTTGATGATCAACTCGGTTGCTGCCATTGAAGCTTAAAGAAAACATAAACGGGTGTGCTTGTATCTGGTGGTGAATCCAAGAAAGGAGTCCGTGGATTCGGAGCTTACACATGGTCGTATCAGTAAGTTCTACTGGTTGGTAGCAATAAGAAGTTGAGCGTGGGGGCTTGTAAGTCTTATTGTATGAATTTCGATTCTTTCAAGATAGTGGATTCAAGTTTACCTTGAGGATAGCTAGGTCAAATCCTCCCTAGGGTTTTACCGGTTTGGTTTCCTAAGTGATCATATCTTGTGTTATTTATTTTTCCGCTGTTTTGCATGATATGATCTTTGTAATTGTGATAACCTAGATTTGTTAAATTGGACTAAGTAACAACTTGGCTAATTACCTATGTTAAATCAATTGTGTTTAAGGGGTCTAAAAACCATCAGAATTTCTTACCTTTCACCCATACTATAAATAACCTCATTACCCACAAAAGTATGCGAGACCATTTAGAGAGAAAAGCCCTAGATAGGTTTTCTACAACACACACCCATCTTTTAGAGAGAGAGCTACTTATCCTTAGTGGGAAATCATTCTAGTCTCTTCTCCTTCCCTCTCCCATTATCATACCTTGAGAGGAGATTTGTACCCAAATACAACCCACACCCAATCTAAGTGTAAATAGTGTTTTGGAGCTTGGGAAGTTTTGGGGATTTGCCAAAAGAAGCTGGTGCGGTTTGGCGGATGTAATTAGGAGTATTGTGGGATCTGGAAAGCTAGAGAAGACATGACTCCAAGAAGTCCGTTGGTAGCATGAGCTTGGGAGGCTCAAGTACATTGGGTAGACTAGGCTTGGAAGGTCTTTTATTATTCATGTACTCCAACTTTATTCTTTAGTGGATCAATTTCAACTTTAGAGAGTTACAGAGATGTTTTTCGCCGAGTTCTTCGGTTTTCACTTCGATAAAACATCTTGGTATTATCTTGTATTTGCATCTCTCTTCTCTTACTCTTGTGCTTTACTTTTATTGTTTATTATTCATGTTTATGCACTAGAGTATTTATCGGTTGTTTGCACGCATTTACTCTTATTCCGCACTTAGTTTAAGTTAGAGTAAAAGCAATCAAGCCGTAATTTTTAATTTGGGGTCTAACTAAGCTCTTGTGTTTTTTCACAAATCCGAGCTTTCAGATTTGATTTCTAACCTTCCACCTCCAAGATTCATTAAGGAAATTAGATCATTTTTAGGTGATGCAGGATTCTATCGAAGGTTCATCAAGGATTTTAGTAAAATCTCAAGGCCCTTATGCAACTTACTTGCCAAATATGCCCCATTTGTGTTTGATGATGAATGTCTCCATGCATTTAAGAGACTAAAAACTGAGTTGACTTCTACACCTATCATTCAACCACATGATTGGAAAGTGTCTTTAAAGATTATGTGTGATGCCTCTAATTATGCGATTGGTGCTATTTTAGGATAGCAGGTTTGTAAGGTTCCCCATGTGATTTATTATGCTAGTAAGACTTTAAATGATGCTCAAATGAACTACTCTACAACAAAAAAGGAGTTGCTAGCAATAGTTTTTGCCTTAGATAAATTTAGGTCCTATTTGTTGGGGTCTAAGGTCTTAATTTATTCGGATCATGCTGCACTAAAGTATCTTTTCTCCAAAAAAGATGCTAAAGCTTGACTTATCCGATGGATTTTATTGCTACAAGAATTTGATCTTGAGATTCGGGACAAGAAGGGATCCAAAAAATGTAGTAGCTGACCACTTGTCTGATTAATTGTTGAGCACGTTGATGATAGTTTAATTCTTGAATCTTTCCCTGATGAGCAGTTGCTGCATGTGTCCCAGAGACCTTGGTATGCTAATATTGCAAACTATTTTGTCACTAATCAAATGCTTTCACATTGGACTAAACAAGATAGGTCTAAATTTCTGGCTGAGGTTAAGTATTTCTTTTGAGATGATCCATATTTTTTTAAATACTGTTCTGATCAAATAATTAGGAAATGCATATCTGAGAGTGACCAACAAAATGTTATATCCTTTTGTCATGATCATGCTTATGGAGGGCAATTTAGTTTGAGAAAGACTGTTGCCAAGATTTTGCAATGTGGATTTTATTGGCCTTCCATTTTTCGTGTTTCCCATGTATATTGTTCTACCTGTGAGAGATGCCAAAATTTGGGGAGTATTGGAAAAAGAAATATGATGCCATTGAACCCTATTTTGATTGTTGAGGTATTTGATGTTTGGGGTATTAATTTCATGGGTCATTTTCCTAATTCTTTTGGTAGCTTATACATCCTTGTTGCTGTTGATTATGTTTCTAAGTGGGTTGAGGCCATTGCATGTAGAACTAATGATCACAAAGTTGTAGTCAAGTTTTTAAGAGAGAATGTGTTTGCACGATTTGGTACACCACGTGCCATTATTAGTGATGGAGGAAAGCACTTTTGCAATAGAGTTTTTAAGCAACTAATAAAGAAATATGGCATCACTCATAAAGGTTGCAACACCTTATCACCCACAGACAAGTGGTTAAGTAGAGATATCTAATAGGGAAATCAAGAGAATATTGGAGAAAACAGTTAACCCTACTAAAAAAGATTAGTCTTTAAGAATCAATGATGCATTGTGGGCATACCGTACAACATTTAAGACTCTCATTGGAATGTCAAATTATGTATGGTAAGGCTTGTCACCTCCCTATTGAGTTAGAGCATAGAGCTTATTGGGCTATTAAGCGGTTAAATTTTGATCTTGACAAAGAAGGTGCTGAAAGGAAACTCCAAATCAATGAGTTGGAGGAACTTTGCAATGATGCATACAATTGTGCCAAATCATATAAGGATTGAATGAAAATGGTTCACAATAAAAACATCTTGAGAAAATCATTTGAACCTGGTTAGGACGTTCTTCTTTATAATTCTCGTTTGCATCTTTTCCTAAGTAAGTTATGATCTCAATGGACAGGTCCATTCATAGTTCGCATTGTTTATCCCCATGGTGCTATTGAGATTGAGAATCCTAAAAATAGTGATATGTTTAAAGTTAATGGCCAACGTTTGAAACCATTTTTAGAACTTGAGCCTCTAGAAGTTGAAGAAACCCTCTAGGATGATCCTGTTTATCAGGATTGATCCTAGTTGTGTTTATCGGGTTTGCATTTTTTTTCCTTTCCTTTTCTCTTGTTTATTTCTACTTCTAGATTAGAATTTGTGTTTATTTTCTTGTTTATTTTTATTTTCTTTTGTTCTAGCGGATATTTGACAGAAATTAAAATTTATAACAATCAACTTAATCAAGGTACGTCTCCTCCTTCTCCTTACCTTACTTGTTTCTACTTGGTTCCCAATATTAATATTTTGCTCTCTTTTCATTCAAGAAATATATTTGAGGGTATCATTTTTAACATTGAGGACAATGTTTGGTTTAGGTTTGAGGGGATGTACATAGATTTCTATCTTTCTGTTGTGTTTTGTTTAGTACCCAAATATATATATATATATATATATATATATATATATATATATATTTATATCTTTTGCCTAGCTTGAGGTTTATGTTTTGAGTTCGTTATACTACTCTTGCTTAAAGAATTTCATTGTTTTCATGCTCAATTCATTGCTCATGCACGTAGCCACTCATACACAACTTGTTGTTGAAGGATAAAAGTGATTAGAAAATCTTGAAGATAACAATTTGGAGATTGTAACCTTTGTGAGTTTTGAGCCAATCATTATTTTTGGAGGGTTATTTATTTATTTTCTAATCTTAAAGTTCATTTGGAAGTGCGTAACATATTTCCCTTGTTGTAGTCTCATTGTTCTTTCTTTTGGCCAAGAAAAAAAAATGATAGGCCGAGAATGTATTAACCCCTTGTGATATATTAATTGATTAATTAGCCAAGTTTATTCATTAATCAAATTAACATGCAAAGCACGTGATTGCACAAACAAATCACCAATTAACTAAAGTATGCAGTAGAAAATAAATTGACATGGTGATTTGTTTACAAATGGGGAAAACCTACAAGAAAAAAATCCTACCGGGTGATTTTAAGGTCAACACTCTCGAGAATCCACTATTATCAAAACAAGCGGTTGCAAGTAAAAGAATTCCAGTACCTTATACCAACCTACAGTTGAACGCTAACCTTAATGCCCAATTGGATTTGTTCTGTAGTGACAATCTCTCCTTTCAATGCACGTCTCCCAGTACGTGACTAACCAATAGATGCACGGATCTCAGTAAGCGACTTAATCACCAACTAGAGAAGGATGTTGGCTGCAAAATTCTTCTGTTCATCACATGATGAGGATCATGAAGTTGCTTAGTTACAAAACCCTAAGGTATACAAACATAGCAACTTCTTCAAGAGAATGAAGAACTAGGACAAACTAGGTTTCCAGTTACACTTTTTATGAACAAAACTTTGCTTCACACTTGTGCAACTGTGTGTAACCTTTAACGGCCCTTAAAATAATCTTATATATGTTTAGGGTTGTGAAAAAAGAAAGCCCAAACATATACTCACAGATTGGATGAAAAACAGCTCTGAAAAACCAAGTTTCATAAATCTCGATAAATAGCCATCTATTGAGCTAGTTGTTGAGCCATGGGCTTTAACAACTTTTAAACCTTGATAGATACTAGCTATCGAGCTTTGAAATCTAGCACTTCATTACTTGATTCTTGGACAGACTTGCATGGTTTTAACACTTGAACTTGAAACCTTATTTCTTGAAGTATTAAACACATCCTAGATCTACCAAATTACAAGTAAAGTGCGTTTTGTCAAAGGATTAGCCAATTACATAAAATGTTGACATATGTTCCTAACATTGAATCACATATGTCCTAACAAAAAATATTTAATTTTATGCCACACTTGAATCTTTCAAAGTCATTGATGTTGAATGAACTATACTAGTCTCTGAGAGATGAGATTAGACCATTTTTGTCTACTTTGTGTCGTATATGTGTTTTTCTTTTTTGACACATTATCGCTAGTCACCTTATTGAGCCTTTTAATTAGCCTTTCTTTCTTAAAGCCCTTAACATAGTGTTTCAAGATGGAATTTGATTAGTTTGTTTCTATGTGGTGGTTGTGTGAGAATTTAAAGAAGGAAGGAAAAAAAAAAACAAAAAAAAAAAAAAGAAAGGAAAAAAAAGAAAGGAAAATTGTCAAAAATGAGAAAATAAAATGGGTTCTTATCAAATTTTGAGAAATGCAAAAGGAAGGAATATTGCTTTGAAGAAGAAGAGTCCGAAAAAGGATGTGAAATGGAAATTCCAAAAAATAGTTGATGTTAGGACATATGTGGAACATGTTATGAACATATGTCATATAGAATTGGCTAATCCTATGAAAAAATGCACTTTACTTGTAATTGAGTAGATCTAAAATGTGTTTAATACTTCAAGAAACAAGAGTTCGAGTTCAAGTCCAAGTATTGAAGTTATGCAAATCTGTCCAAGAATCAAGTGAAGAAGTGTTGCACATTAAAGCTCAACAGATGTATTTATCAATATTTAATATTTGAAGCTCGATAGATAGCTCGACAGCTGTATCTATTGAGGATTATGAAATTCAGATTTCCAGATCTGTTTTTCACACATATCCAAACTATTTGTGTAGGATTTCTTTTCTCACAACCCTAGACATATATAAGGATTATTTTAAGGGCCATCCAAGTTGATGCAACTTGATGCAAAGTGATTATTCGCTCAAATTGTTACCAGAGACAATTTGCCATAATTCATCTTTCTCTTGAAGAAGCTACTGCGTTTGTACGCCAAGGGTTTTGTAACCAAAGAGCTTCTTGATCTTCATCGTGTTGATGAACTGAAGAACTTTATAGCCAATATATTTCTCAAGTTGGTGTGTTAGTCACGTACTAGAATCCGTGCATTGATTGGTTAGGCACGTACTGAGAGCCGTGCATTGAAATGAGAGATTGTCCCTACATTACAAGTCCAATTGTGTATTGGGGTAAGGGTTCAATTGTAGGTTAGTATAAGGTACTGAGGTTTCTTTACTTGTAACCGCTTGTTTTGATAATAGTGGATTCTTAGGAGTGGTGACTTTAAATTCACCTGGTGGGATTTTACCTCAGTAGTTTTCTCCATTCGTAAACAAATCACCCCTGTCAACTTAATTTTCGCTGCATTTAGTTATTTAGTGATTTGTTTGTGCTACCACACGTATTACATGTTAATTTGACTTAATTAATTCATTTGGCTAATTAATTGGTTAATTTACCTAAATGGTCAATACAATCTTGGCCTATCAAGTGGTATAAGAGTAGACACACTCTGATTAGAATTAATTTTTGCTGTATGATCCATTGATCCCTGTTGTCAAACAGTATGTACAAAGTAAACCTATAATTATCAAGGTTGTTAAACTCGGACCTGACCGTACGGTCCGACTGGGTTAACCGAGAACTGTTCATCAAGAGGGTTCTTTAAACTCCAAGAATCGGCCTTTGCAAGAAATTCAATGAACTGTGCCAATCGCGATTGAACCTTCCGAGTTTTCAAAACCGTAAACGGTTCTTATAGATCAGATCATTAAAGGTTTTTTTCTAAAAATTTTTTGGCACTTACAGGCTTACCACCATGTTGAAGGTTGAAACCTCAACCACCGTGAGACGCTATCAGACTTGAGATCGCACCCCCATCTTCTTGTTCTTCTTCTCTGTCTTGCTCGCACTCTTTCTGCTTTCTCCCTCTGTGTTTTTTATGATACTGTTTCTGCATTTTCCTCGCTAAATTCTTCTTTTTTTTTTTTTTTTTTTTGGGTAAATGGAGTCTCCTTCTTCTGCTGCTTCAACTTAGCCACTAATATTTGCTTTATTGTCAACCACTAATGCTTTACTGTCAAGCACTTTTAACTTTTGTGTTTAACTCATTTTTAAATAGGCGGGCATCCTAGCTAGATTTTTTGAATTGTATTTTAATGGTGTATGTCTTGTCCACGGGCTCGAGCTAGCTGATCAGCCTATTGTAGCCCATTGACCATCTTATACTTATTTTACTTTCTCTTTTAATAAAATGATTCTACCTGTTTCAGTCCAAAAAAAAAAGGCGGGCATCCTATAGGATTCCTTTTTTTTTTTTTTTAAAATTCATAAATGGTTGACTATTCAAATGGGCTTGGGCATAAAACTTTTTTTTGATTGGATTATCAAATAGGCTTGGCCATGAATGGATAGACCAATTTCTACCTTAACCATTTTATGGGTCTCATAAAATTAAAAATAAAAATTATTGGGTACTCAAATGAGATTTGTCATGACTTAAGAGCTCCAACATAAATGTTAAGTGTATATACGTATAAAATTATTTATCCTTATTTTAGTTAAAATTTCTATTTATACTAATTTAATATATTTATTTATATTTAAATAATTATTAAATTAATTATGACATCATCACGGTTCGATCCTGATTCAACTCGGTTCGACTTTAAAAACTTTGAACCTCTTCCTTTTACGGTTCAATGAACAATCTGAAAACCTTAATAATTATAAAGGAGCTAACAAACAACTACGAACTACCAATTTTTATTATAATTATTAAGAACGTTGACAACTCGGTACAGCCATGTAAATTAGGTACCGAGATAATGTAGATTTGATGGTTTGTGGTCCAACTCGCCGACTATACTTAATGCAATTAATCAATTCCCAAAAAAGTAAAGAAACATGAGAGGAAGATGCCAAAACAAACTATATATATAATAATATTTCCCTTTTACCAAAAAAAAAAAATATATATATATATATATATATATATATATATATATAAAGAAAAGAAAGGTGTGACTCTCAAACCCGCCTTAGAAATCAAATCACCTATTTTTTGCTTGAGATCATCATCATTTACTGATTTACTCTTTCGTCTCTAATTTCTTCTCTCATGGAGTTGGAACGTATACTTCCATTTTTTGAGAACAAGACTATTTTAGTCACTGGTGCCACAGGCTTTCTAGCAAAAGGTTCTCTCTTTCTCCCTGAAAAAGCATATATTAATGTTTGTGTAAATCTATAATTATAAACGACCCGTGCGTCACCCAAGTTGCTTGTATTCCACTTGGCTCCACTAATTTATAGTATATACTATATAGCACCACCTCCCTGTATTTCTTGTTAACGATTTTGTGCCTGCATGTATTGAAGGATGTTGGTGTTAGTGATAAGTGATAACTTTGATTGTATAAATTGACACAGTTTTTGTGGAGAAAATACTCAGGGCTCAACCAAATGTGAAAAAACTTATCTTCTTTTGAGGACTTCAGACAACAAATCTGCTACACAGCGTTTTCGGAATGAGGTACCCATTTAGTTCTTTTTAATTTTATAAGCAATAAAATGAATGCGCAGAACTATTGGTTTTTAGTTTTTACATATAAAACACATGATTTCCTTTAGACTAAACTATAAATTACACTTTTAAGTTTAGGAAAATTTTGATTTTGGTCTCTAATGTTTAAAAAATAAATTAGAACTAAATCAAAACTTTTAAACATCAAGGATAAAATAAAAAAGGGTAAACTGCATATTTGGTCCTTATCCTATACACCATATTTCAATTTGGTCCATAACCTTTTAATTGTGTCAATTTGGTCCTTAACATTTCAGTACCATGTCAATTTAGTCCTTACTGTTAATTTTTTGATGAAAATTGATGATACGTCTAATGACCAAAATAAAAAATTAGCTTTCATTGATGTGACAATACAATAAAATTTTATTTTGATCATTTGAAATGTCATCAATTTTCATCCAAGATATAACAATAGGGACTTAATTGACACGATACTGAAAGGTTAGGGACCAAATTGACACAATTAAAAGATTAAGGACCAAATTGAAATATGTTGTAAATGATAGGGACCAAATATGTAGTTTACCCAATAAAAAATTACCCTAAATTTAATTGGTTAATTTATATTTTAGTCTTTCTTTTAATTCGAGAATTATTCAATTTCCTAGGATTTAATTACATTATAATATTATACACACTAAATAGATTCAGATACTTTTTTTTTTCTAGTGTTTATTACACACAAATATTTTACATAGTTTTACACACATCCCAAAAACAACTAAAATCGTGACTTAAAGTATCTGAATTTAGGAATCAAAGATTGTATATTGAGAGAAGAGATGTGGAAAGAAATAGACATTGTCTTAAATTCTGCTGCTACAACGAAATTTGAATAAAGGTGCAATGAACAATGTGTGCGTAATCAAAAGAGTCATACGATAAAATATAAATCTTCTTTACTTTTTCTATTCCTTTGTTTCCTCTTTTAGATATGATGTTGCATTGGGCACCAACACATATGGAGTTTTGCATGTTTTGAGCTTTGCGCAGAATTGTGTTAAATTGAAGGTGCTTCTCCATGTATCAACCGGTCAGTGTAGACTTGAACTCTGCCCTTATACACTAATTAGCTATTTTGATCGTCAAGTAATGATTGCTAGTGCAAAAAGAATTATCTTTTCTCTTCTCTTTTTTTTTTTTTTTTTTTTTTTTTTTTTTTTGCAATGCAAAATTATCCATCATTGGAATATATAGTAAAACATGAGCTCTCATCAATGAACTATTGTTGTTGTTTCATAGCTTATGTGTGCGGTGAGAAGGAAGGGAACATACTAGAGAGCCCATTTTACATGGGAGACACGCTAAAAGGAATCTCAAAACTAGATATCAATGCCGAAAAAGAACTTGTTATGGAATACCTGGATAGATTACGAGTACAAGGCGCCACAAATGAAGCAATCATATCCACCATGAAGGATTTTGACATTGAAAGGTTTTTAAGAATCTAACATAATATGACCTGTTCAGCACTGTCTTTTTCTTGAATCTAACAAAGTTATGTTTCCTGACTATAATATTAAAAGTTATGTTTATCATGAAGGAAACTTAGGTCCCATAGGTGATAGGTGTACGTAGTCTGGTCTTTGGGTGATATATGTAAAGAAGACTTTACGAAACATTAGATCCATTCAAGCTTTGATCTGTTGAAGGAATTTACTAACCATTAGAATCCAGTTAATTCATCAGGTTTTCTCATTGATCAGGGAAAAAAAACCTAGCTATAGGAGATGTTTTTAACGCCTTTGCAGAGATAATTAATTAGAAAGATGGTGGAAATTTAATAAGGGTAAACCTATTTAAGGAATAATATTTAAGGTACTGTATCTAAGTTTTACTCTTGCTCAAATTTTGCGAATAATAATGAAGCCATTCTCTAGCAAGTTAATTATTTGATCCCTCTTTTTAATTATATTTATTTCTTTTTATTAATTGCTAGGCAAAACCATATGGATGGTCAAACACCTACGCATATACGAAGGCAATGGGAGAAATGCTTTTAGGACAATTTAATCAGAATCTGCCTCTAGTCATCATACGACCCACCATGGTAACCAGTACTTACAAAGAACCATTTTCAGGTTGGATTGAAGGCACAAGGTAATCATAGTTTGTCATGAAATTATAGAAGCTCAGAATTTTGGGTAATTGCAAGAAAATAACATTAAGGGTGTATTTAGATACCACTTATTGGCTGAAAACTGAAAACTTATTGCTGAAAACACTGTAGCAAAATAATTTTTAAAGGTGTAAATAGTGCTGTGGGGCTCAAATTTACCTACAAATCTGTATTTTGCTAAGTTTGGTGGTATGTGAACAGTACTCATGGGATCCACTAAAAAGATGTTGAACGCACGGATTAGGCAAAACATCCAATCCATATGCACGCTAAATTGATTTTTTTTTTTTTTTCTTTTGTCTTTTTCTTTTCGTGAATGATTCATGTTTTGTTACACTTAATTTTCTTGTTACAGAACCATTGATGGAGTAATTTCTGCCTACGCTAAAGGAAAATTGGAATGCTTTACAGCCCATCCTAAGTCAATCTTAGATATAGTGAGTTAAACTCGCTCTTCATTCTTTATGCAAGCACATGTAGACGCACATCTATTGCTCTTGCTTCTATGGTTGTGTTTGTACATATTTACTCTTTTCAATAAGTATATATTCAATATGAAAATTTGAAAGTCATGCAGATACCAGCAGACATGGTGGTAAATTCTATGATTGTGGCCATGGTGGCTCATGCAAATAAGTCTTCTCAGATCATCTTCCATGTTGGTTCTTCATTGAGAAATCCAATGAGATTATATAATCTTAAAAAATTCCTCTTCCAGTACTTCACTAGAAATCCGTGGATTGGTAAAAATGGGAAATCAATCAAAGTCGGGAAGGCGATAGTGTTTAGCAGTATGGCTCGATTTCATGCATATATGGCTATTCGATATAAACTGCCGTTGAAGGTTTGTTTTTTACTTAGTAACCAAGATTATATACATGAAAAATGAAAGTGTAAGGCATGTTAATTTGGCTCCCATATTTAGTAATAGTTTCTCATTTTCAAATTCATGGGGAAAGGAAAGGAAAGGAAAGGAAAATACATAAAGAAATTAGTAATTATATCATTCATTTATTTAACAATATATACTTAAGAAATATTAAGGACAAAATAGGAAGTATATAAAATTAATTAAACTTGAATCGCTTCCCCTTCAAATTCTCACAAATTGAAGGGATTAAAAAAAGGGCTTGAGAACCCCTCCAAATCCTCTCAAATCATTTCTCCATTCCCTAGTAGTCTATTCTTGTCTCTCCCAATCCAAACTTAGTGTACATCTTTATCACTTGCTTTTAGATTTAATAGAAAATTTGAGAACATTATACTGTGCAAAATATCATTTTTGAACGTCAAGGAAGATATGTGTTGTGTGTGCAAGTACACATATAAATATATATATATATATATATATATATATATATAATGTTTAATTTTCGCAAGAGAAATGTGGTCAAGCCTTGTTTCTTGTATATATAAAATTGAAGTTGTTTGGCATTTGGTTGACCTTGTAATATAGCTTTAGATGTCTCACAATTTTACACATTATTCTACTCTATATTTTTAATCAAATTTAAATTCTATTCTAAATTTGAACCCTCCATTAAAATCTTCTATATTGTATTTTCTTTAAAAATTAAAATATATAATTTCATATACAAATACAATTATAATAAATGTCGAATACAATAATATATAATTCCATTTACAATATATAATTCCATTAAAATACACAATAAAATATCAAATAAATAAATAACACAAATCTCTCTCCCTCACTCAACACACTTACATGTTCTCTATGCTATAATATTATTATTTTTATTTTCTGACTTTATTCTTTAAAGGTATTATGGTTAGCAAATGAAGTGCTTTGCCATTACTATCGGGACATGTATATTGATCGTAAGAGGAAGGTCGCATTAGGTATGCGATTGGTTGAACTCTACAAACCATATGTATTCTTTACAGGAAGGTGGGTATTATTTAGTTTAATGCTTAATTTTTTAGTCGTGTTATCAATGTGTCTACAGATAATAGCTTTTTAATTCAATACAGTTTTGATGATTCCAACACTGAAAAGCTACGAGTGGCAGCAAGAGAGAGTGATGCCAATTTGCATTTGTTTGACTTTGATCCAAAATGTATTGACTGGGAAGACTACAGTATGAACACTCATATTCCTGGCCTGTTAAAGTACTCAATGAAACCATAACTTGAGGGATTATATGCCTTTATTTCTCAAAATGGTGTGTGTTCTGGAATTTTCTTCCCCAATAAGGGAGCATTGGTTGCTGCCATTCTGTTTAGAAACAAACTTGAAGTGGATTATTAGTTCAGAGGTCTACTTACATCGTACTCATCAACGTATATGACATATTCAAGATTATTTAGTGTTTATGATTCAAATTATGCAAGAAATAAATGAATAGATGTAAGAAGCTGAATAAATGTAAGTTATAAATGAATTAAGTGTGAAAAGGGAGTTAAATGGCTGTATATGGAGTATATGTATCTCGTGCATTTGCCTATTTGTAACTGGGAGGGCAAAAATTTCCTTCCTCTCTCTCCATTATGTCTTTTATAGCGAATGTTTGAGGATGTGAATACGTGTAAACCCACTCACTTGTTTTCTTTTGAACGGTTTTGATTTTTAGCTTGTGACAGTTTCCCCCAATTATTTAGTTTGTGACATTTTACCCAAATCAACCATGCCATATTTGATTATTTCCCCAGAAAATTTGGCTATATTGTTGTGGCTATTAAGTATTACTGATAAAAATCTAAAACAGAAAATATTTAAATCGTAGAGAGAATTCTAGACTGAATGGTAAGCTTCTTATTGCTTAACCAAAAATGAAAAGGTATGTTTAACTAATACATTACTCTAATTTATATACAACTGGGCAGAAGAAAGATAAGAATGAAAAGAAGTGGAAAAAACTGTTACAAATCCTAACTGACTAACAGAAAAGCTAATCTACGAATAACATTAAGGCACGTGTCAATTAGTTGCTTTACTATGTTATGGAACCGGTGTGACCAGCACGTGCTCAACTAATCTTCCAATACAACATCATTTAATCAATCTCTTTATTTCTTCTTTCTTCTTAACAGTCCCCCTCAAGGCCACGGCTGCTTCTGATGTAGGTGCTGCTATTGAGTCTTGGAAAGGTTCTGGATATTTGATAGAAGCACTAAAAACATTCAACACACCTAATCTTCTTAACAAATTCATGAAAGCTGGCAAGCCGAGGGCCTTTGTGAAAATATCTGCTAATTAATAATTGCTTGGAATGTGGAATATCTTTATCAATCCAACTTGAATTTTTTTTCCTTATCAAGTGGCAATCCACTTTAATGTGTTTAGTTCTTTCATGAAATACTGGGTTGGCTGCTATGTGCAAAGCTGCCTTATTATTGCAATAGAGTAGAGCTACTTTATGATGCTGTGTCTTGAAATCTTCAAGCAACTAGAATAACCAAGTTATCTCACAACATGTGGTTGCCATTGAACAATATTCTACCTCAGTAGAAAATCTAGAAACTATTGTTTTTTTCTTAGACCTCCATGAAATCAAACTATTTCCCAAGAAAACACAATAATCTGTTAAAGACTTTCTTGTGTTTGGACATCCTACCCAATCAGTATCACAAAATGCCTTCAATTGAAAATCTGAGTTAGCTAGAAATTAAATTCCCTAACCAGGAATGCTCTTTATCTATTGCAATATTCTCTGAGCTACCAACATGTGTGGTTCTCTAGGTTCACTCAAAAACTGACTGAGCCTATGTATTGCATAACAAATGTCTGATCTAGTCAAGGTCAAGTACATCATCCTCCCAATTAGCCTTCTATATTGTCCATAATAAGTTTTCCTTCATCATTGGACAATCTCAAATGTTGCTTCATTGGTATCTTTGCTAGATTACAACTAGGGGTGTCAAATAGGTGGGTTTGGGCGGGTTTGGGGTGGACATAATTGGGTTGGGTATATAAAACTCATTCACCTATTAAAACTCATTTAACTAATTGTTTTTAACCCAAATCCAACCCAACCCAATTATAATGGCTAAACCACAACCCACTCAATTACCCAATTATCAAAATTACCAAAATGCCCATAAACACAGTAACAGCACAAAGAGGAAAATAGAGGAATGTCCACCATTTGCTTGCTGAGAAAATTTAGAAAAATAAGGAAATGAATTTTGAAAATTGGATTCCAATTATTTATGAACTGAAAACCAACACCAACAAAAAAAAAAAAAAAAAAAAAAATAGGAAGCTTTCTCCTCCTCCTCTTCCTCCTCAACCCCCAAGCACATCATCCATCCTAACCCGAATCTACGGCATCGCGTGTTAGGTCAAGTACCTTATTGACTCATCGAAGAACATTTGGGGATGCCTCGACAAGTCCATGTTCATCGAGTCCACCGAGTCCAAGTTCGTCGAATTTTCCTCTACTTCACCATCAATGGTAGATCTTCGAGAGCTCAAGGTTCAGATCTCGCAGCGGAGCCACGAGCGGTTGCTGGAGCGAGAGCTTCTGATTTCGGCTAATGCCGATGCGTTGGCTGGCGTCGCCATCATCGACGAGATTCACCCCAATCAAGTTCTTCCCGTCGATCATCCAATTGTTTCCAGCTTCAATTCCATCTAGAATTTCTCTCAAGGTTTGGAAAATGCTTCCTTCGATGCTTCGAACCGCTAGAAATGGACTTTGGTGAGCTCTCTTTTAATGCTTTTGTTAAAGATATTAATGAAATGGGAATGCGTTTGGTTGCCGAGAAAGTTAGGGAAACAGAATAAGAAAATTAGAGTCTAATTTTGTCTGAGGGTTGGGTATTTTTTTTTTTTTTTTTTTAATATATGGAAAGACTGGGTTGAATTTGGGTATGTTATTTTTGAGTTAAATGGGGTTCAATGGGTTTTTAGTTAAAACTCAATAATCATTGGGTCTAATTGGATTGATGCCCATTTTACTCAATTAATAATTTGGTGGGTTTGGGTACAATTAGAGTGGGTGGGTTTGGACTTACTTTGCCACCCTTACTTACAACCAAGTATACCTGAATCTTTGAGTACCTCCAAAGCATACTTCCTTTGATTAAGACTAATCCCCTTTTCATTTCTTGCTATTTCAAGTCCCAAAAAATACTTCAAAGCACCAAAATCTTTGATTCCAAACTAACTATCAAGCAACTTCTTTAACTCAGTCACACAATAAGGATCATTCCCTGTGATAAGAATATCATCAACATAAACCAAAGGGGCTGTGAAAGATGATCCCTTTAAGTGGACAAAAAGTACATAATCTGGTTTAGATTGTATGAATCCAAATTGTACAATGGTTGTAATAGTGTGGCATGCCATTGTCTAGAGGCTTGCTTCAAGCCATAAAGAGATTTCTAAGTCTGCATGCTAGAGGTCTGTTACTAGCCAAATGACAGTCCCCCTTGCTATGAAAACCCTGAGGCAATTGCATATAAATTTATTTATCAAGATCACCATGAAGAAACGCATTTTTAACATCTAGCTAATGCAATTGCCAACGTTTTACAGCAACAATAGACAATAAAACCCTCACAGAAACAAATTTAGCAACAGGAGAAAAAGTCTCTGAATAATCCAAACTCTCTTGCTGAGTATAACCATTTGCCACCAATCTGACCTTATACCTTTCCACTGAGCCATCTAGATTGTATTTGATCCTATAAATCCATTTGCAACCAATAGGTACCTTGCCAAAGGGTAAAGTAACAACATCCCAAGTGTGAGTTGTAACTAAAGCAGTTATTTCTCCAATCAGATGATTGAACGGTTTGGTGAAAAGATTCAAGTTCAGTTGTAGAAGAGGAAGCAAGAACAAAGGAATGGTGAGAAGTACTAAGATGAGCATTAGAGACATGATGAGCAATATCATAAGGAGCACTAGCAGTAGGTTTTGAAATAGAGTTGCAAGAGTAATCTTGCAGATAAGAAAGAGGTTTATGAGACCTAGAGGATTTTCAAAGAGGATAATCAGAGGGTGGAACAGGAGAAGAAGCTAATGGGAGAACAGATGGTGAGGCTATAGAACCAGAATTAGGACATTCAATAGAAGGTGTGCATACACTAGTATCTGCAGAATTTGCAAGTGATAAAAGAGGGGAATCTGGATCTGGTAATGAAAATGGAAGAACAGAAGTTGGGAAATAGGAATAGAACAATCTAAATCAGAAAAGAAGGAATCAAAGGATCAGAAGAGGGATCATTTGAAGTTTCATTAGCAGAAGGAGGTACATCTTAGTGGACGCCATTGATGAATTTTCAAAGCTAAACAAGAATGCAAAGAAAACTTTGGAAGAGAAGGAAATTTTGGAAACTTTGGGAACGGACACGCTTAAGGCTCTGACACCATGATAAAATCTGAAACAGAAAATATCTAAATCGCAGTAAGAATTCTAGACTGAATGGTAAGATTCTTATTGCTTAACCGAGAATGAAAAGTATATTTAAACTAATACATTACTCTGCTTTATATACAACTGGGCAGAGGAAAGACAAGAATGAAAAGAAGCGGGAAAAACTGTTACAAATCCTAACTAACTTACAGAAAAGCTAATCTACCAATAACATTAAGGCACGTGTCAATTAGTTGCTTCAATCTGTTATGGAACCGGTGTGACCAGCACGTGCTCAACTAATCTTCCAATACGACATCGTTTAAGCTCAATTTATTTCTTCTTTCTTCTTAACAATTACTAAAGCCATTGTGAGAGAGAGACACACACACACGTAGAAACAAGAATGGGGGGAAGCAAAGGTATTTGTCAATTAGGAGAGATGACTTTTATAGGAAGGAAAATTACAAAAATTAACTCCTTTTTATTAGGAAATTACTGAAAAGAATATACATGTATATGTACCAGTGGCGGAGCCAGGAATTTAGGCCAGGGGGGGAAGATTAAAAGACAAGATTTAAAGTAAAAAACTAATCTAAAAAAATTTAAACGTGAATATTAAGAGTATGCAATATACTTGTGAATATTTAAAAGTGACTCAATGACTTGAATGTTTTTAAAAACTCACCTTGTATACTTTTAAAAACTCAACAGAAACTCTAATAGCTTATTTGAATGGAGGGGGAGTAAAAGAGAGTAGAGTAGAGGGAGAGAGAGTAAGTTAAATTACCTTATTTGGATTTTTTTTTTAAGGGAGGAGGGGGAGGGGGAGGGACTTGGAGGGGTTTTAACTACTTCTAACCCCTCATTTTTAATTCTCCCAAATTAGAGAGATTTAAAGGGAGAGTAGAATATAGAAATGTTTGACCAAATGAATTACCAAATTTACCTTTATCATATTAACAAAATTACAAATTATGAAAAAACTAATTATTTTTCTTCCCTTATTTAATTTTAAAAACATACAATTTTTTTTTATTTTTTATGGAAGGTGTGCTTTATACTGTATTCTATATACACTGCTTTTTTAGAGTTCTATTAGTATCAGGCTGCTGTGATCCCTATTCCATAAAGGCATATAGCATTAGCAGTAGGTTTTTTATTTTTTTAATCATTACTAGATGGGACCCATAGTTTTATATTAGAGTTATAGTAGTCTCAGAGTTTATTAGTTAAGGCTGTTGAGTTCTGAAACATGTAGCAATAAATAGAAAAGTTTTTTGTCTTTTGTGTAGAGGGGCAAATAATACATTTCAATGCAATGTACTGTCATTATTAGTAAAAATTTCGGAAGTTCAGGGGGGGCACCTGCCCCCCCCCCCCCCCCCCCCCCCCCACCCCTGATATGTACCGAAACGTTATGGATTCACTGGTCAAATACCCTATTTTTCTTGGTACGCCCGACATTGACTGATGTAGCCTAATATGCGAACCAAGATGTCTCAAGTTTCAACCCCTTGTATCGAATCTCATATATTTAATATTTATCAATCAATACACTATAGTATTGATAACTTTGTGTTCTAACCTTATAACAGTATCATTCAGATCCTCATAGTCTATTTGTTTGGGTGGAAAAATAAAATGATGAAAAATGAGAGTTTTCTATTATTTGGTGTGATGAAAATGAAGAATGATGGAAAAGTGGGTGGATGGAATTTTCCATCCATGCCCACCAAAAACTATCCTTCCAAACTGGGAGAAAAAAGTGGAGAGAGATTGTTTTGTACATGAAATTTACTATTTTATTTTTTGTAATTTTAATTTTTTCTATTATCTCTTTTTATGTAATAAGAGTATAATATTAAATTAATTCCAATCACATATTTTATCATTTCACTTTTCTATCATCTTTATCAAATTTATATGAGAGAAAATTATATATATATATATATATATTATCTTTTCGCTATTCTAACATTTCTAGATTTCTATCTTCTTAGATTTCTATTTTAATAATCAAAATGAGTTTTTATTGTCAACTAGTAGTTAGAACTTAGAAGTGGTTACTTATCAAATGCCAAATTGAAAGCTGGCTTCTAGAAAACCATACCAAACACAGCCCTCAAAATCCGCTAGTTTTAGTTTTCAAATATGTTGTGAATGTGGTTATGTGGTCAATGAAGGTGTAAGACTTAGTAGTGAAATGTCAAAATGAGGACGATGGCAATTGCCTCATGTTAAACATGAAAAACGTGACGTTATAAAATTTGTACAATTTTTCAAAAGAAGCGGACACCTTTAACTCAACTGCCTCCACATTTCAGTATAATTCCTTCCGAAGACAAGTAAAAGTACATGAATATTTCTATGAAGATTTTCCATGCTAATTTCACCCACTTATGCCTCTATCAATGGACCAGACAATAGATGGCCCAACAACAAATAAAGAAAGCCACCTAAGTCTACTCGTGGTTTGTCAAAGGAACCCTATCCGTTTCTTTTTAGTCAAAAAAGAGTTTTGAAATAGAAGGGATATAAAAACCCATACACAGAAAAATAAAAACTTACACACAACTTTATATATTGGGAAAATTACAATTTACCTCCCTAAACTATACCCCATATTATACACTTTGCACCTTAAAATTTTTGAATGCATGTTTTACACTATAAACTATGACTCTTATTACACTTTGCAATTTACACCCTAACATTAAATTTGCTATTAACTTAGTTGAAAATTCAAAGTTTAAAATCCAAAGTATAATTATGAGTATAATTTAGGGTGGTAAAGTGTAATTTATATTTTATTTTTAAAGTATTGAAAAAAATAGGCAATTAGGTATCTTCATCTTCATGTGGTGTTATATTTTTCTATCCAAGTTAACTGTAAACTTAAAGCTAAGATGTAAAGTGAAACAAGAACCATATAGTTTAGAGTGCAAAACGTGCATTTAAAAAGTTTAGGGTACAAAGTGTAATCAGGAATATAGTGTAGAGTGGTAATATGTAATTTCTCCTTATATATATTACATTACCTAATAACTTTTAATGAATAAATAATTTGAAAATCCAATTATTGGATTACATATTCAAATATTCTCTATATTCTTAACACATATACCAAATTTCATATTAATCGAATATTATTTACTATTTGATCAAATACCCATATTTCATCATAATTTTAAATTATAAAAACTTGCACTTTAAATATTTAATCGATGACCTAATTATTGATCTTTGATTGTCTTGAAATTTGGCAAGTAAGGAGAATATGCGAAGATAATGTAATTTAATGGTTGATTTATTAAAATTCGCATCCAATAAAGAAACATTATATATATAAATATATAAATATATATATATATATATATATATATATATATAGTTTGGTATGGCTAAAAAGAAAAATCAATGAAAAGTGGAAAATATTTTGTACTATTCCATTATGCTTTCACTCCCTCCATTCTTTTGTGCTCCCACTACCTTTATCATTAGTATCCTCAAAATCACTATTATTGTTAACAGACCACCACAACCATTATTGTGCCATCACACCATTGTCACTCCTATCATTGTTGTTACCACCACCAATACTTCCTCTGCCACGTACCATCTTTGCCACCTCCAAAACTACCACTTGCGTTACCACTATGCCTACATGGAGTATATATATATATAACAAATGAAACATATGTATATCAAAAATTGAAATACAACTTTCATTCAAGTCCAAGCGACGGTTGAATAAGAGATTTGGGATTCAATTCTCACTTACACCAAAAACTGATTGGTGTCTTGGTCTGATGATAAAAAGCTATCATCAAGAGTGGACGTCATAGGTTGAAACTCTCTCTAAATTTTTTTTTTTTTTTAAAAAGTCCAAGTGACTACTAATTCCTAATTGCATGTAATACGGCTTGGTTTTTCTATTGCTAACCATAAGAAAATTATCATGTATCAAGACTATAAAGTGTGTTTTGATGAGTTATTTTCTGCCTTTCATTGGCTTATTTAGATTAAAAATAAAATTGGTTAAAAATAACTTTTATCTAAAAAATATGAGATTTTAAAAATAAAATATATGTAAATCGAATAAATTAAAGAACAAAATTTAGCTATAAAATTGGTTACTCAATAAAATAGATATTACTACATATTTTGAAAATCTAATTGTTGAATTGCATATTCTTTACACTCTTAATACACATGTTAAATTTTGTGTCAATTGGATATTATTTATTATATGTTCTATAAGCTTATAATTTATGTATAATTTTAAATTACAAAAAATTGTATTTTAAACAATTTATTGATAACATAACTACTAATCTTTAATTTTATAGAAATTTTGCAAGCATGGAAAATATATGAAAAAGATGTAATTTAATAGTGAATTTGTCAAAATTCACCTTTAATAAAAAGATATTGAGCCTAAGGCTACAACCTTACTCAATAAAATAGACATTACTACATATTTTGAAAATCTAATTGTTAAATTGCATGTTCTTTATGCTCTTAATACACATATCAAATTTTGTGTTAATCGGATATTATTTACTATATGTTCTATAAGCTTATATTTTATGTATAATTTTAAATTACAAAAACTTACAATTTAAACAATTTATTGATAACATAGCTATTGATCTTTAATTTTTTAAAAATTTTGCAAGCATGGAGAATATAAGAAAAAATATGTAATCCAATAGTGGATTTGTCAAAATTCACCTTTAATAAAAATATATTGATTAAGGTTGTAACCTAAAACTACAACAAATTTTTTAGTTAAACTTGGTCCTAAATTAAATAAACTAACTTATAATAAAGTGCTAATTTCAAACTACACTTTTTCAAAATATGGTTTTATTAAATTCATTTTTTTAAGAAACATTTATTTCAAACAAATTCATTTGTAAAAGGATGAAAAATAAACTACACCAAACATTCATCAAAAAAGTGTACCACACAGGCACAAGTTAAGACAAATAGACTCTCTATATGAGATTCAATAGGACTAGAAGGGGGAGAGTCCATTTCATGATTTCTTTTATTTTTATAATTTTTAATATGACAGTATATAGGATCACATCATTTAAAATTTGATCCAGTTAACGAGTGCAATAGTGCATTGATTAAGCTTGATTTTTTTATTACAATCGATAAGCTTTTTTGGAAAGTCACATAACATTCAATTAATAAGATATTTTTTCTCATCAATATATATATATATATATATATATATATTTGTTTGTTAGTTTTTGTTACTTTTCCAATGCAATAAGGCTCGCTCAATTATTTCTTAGTGAAACTTATTTCATTATTTATTTACTTTTGCTATTTCTCAAAGTAGTAGGACTGTTTGTTTGTTTTGTTTTGTTTTTTTTGTTTTTTTTTTATTTTTTATTTTTTTTTTAACTAGTGCATTCAAAAACCCATCTAATATTTATAATATTTAATCAAAATTATAAAATTGATGCATCTTAAATAGGAAAAAATATTTTGTATAAAATGATACTATGTTATCTGTATCAGAATTTACTAAACAAATTATATATGTGCAAAAATAACTACTAATTGATACATGTTTTTTATTTATTAATGAGGTAATTATTTTTTACAAATATATCTCCTACTTATTGAATTTGAAAACCACTATCATGGTATATTTGATACTAAGGGTCCGTTTGGATATAACTGAAAACTGAAAACTGAAAATATTGTAGTACAATAATTTTTAAATATGTAAATAGTACCATGGAACACATTTTTAATGAAAAAATTACTTAAAATTGATTTTTTGGGTACCGTAAACAGTGCACGGATGCACTGTTCATATAAAAAGTCAACATTCACGGCTAAAAAAAAAAAAAATGCTAAAATTGCAAATGCAAAACACAAATCATCCGGATCCAAACGCAACCTAAATATATTCCTTACAGAAAAAGTATCTTCATACACATGGGAATTGTGTAAGATCCGATTAAGTTGGTCTAACATATATCAAAGGACCACTTTAGAGCCTTCAAAGGGTAACCATCGACATTCTATAAAAACAAAAAGGGTAACCATCGACATCGTTATCAACTATCAACTAGCAAATCATTAATTGTCAACGTCGTGCCCATTTTTAAACGGCTCAACTTGTAAATGGACCATATAGTATACAGCAATATCTCACTATTTCAAACAACGATCGCATTGTTTTCTAAAAGCACTATTTGTGTGCTATGTATTTCTCAATATTTAAAACGTGGATAACATGTCAAAGTACGACTAAAAAGCACCAACAAAGGTCGGCCAAAAGTGTCTACAGCTACTCCTACGACTCTCATTGTCACATCATCCGTAAAAACATGGAAATGTGCACTTTGAAATTACTTTCAAGCACGTAAATGTTACTAGATATTGGATTTAGCTCACTTCGATTCTTTCCCATGTTGGAGGGAACAGGAAGATCGAGCAAAGAGACAAGGGTTGGCCCATGTGACAGATGCGAATTCTTATCCTTAACCTAGAACAGGAGGCTAAAAAATGAGAAAAAAAAAAAAAAAAACGCAAGAAACATATGTTTCGTACAAATACGAAGTGACTTTTACGGCCGCACTTCTCGAACCTAAAGCTAAAAAACCAAAGTCATGTTCCTAACATTACATATTTTATTAGAGATTAAATTTTATATGGATGTGGTTGTAAAATTTAAGTTTTACATCATTCAATTCTAATATATCACATTATCTTATCATATATTTAAAAATAAGTATAATTACATTCAATCAATTCTAATATTTATTTATAAATTCAATCAAATTGAAAATTTATTAAGATATTATTAGATGTTATAAGATGCATTAAATTTTAAGTAAAAATCTTATTTGACAATCTCTTATTAAATGATGTAAAATATGAGTTTTACATTTCATCCTTACCAAATTTGAACTCATTTTGTTTAATATATATAACCTTTCAAATTGATGTGTCTTGACTCTTGAATAAAAAAAAAAAAATTTTAATATTTATTTATTAGATGTGTTAATGGAACATTGTCAATATCAGTTTGTAAGTTTTTATGCAGTAAGGGCATGTTTGGTAGACTTTAATAGGTATTCTAATGTAATAGTTATTCCTATGGTTTAACTATTCTTTTGTTTGATTATGTTTTTATTATAAGGAATAGTCATTCTTTATAAATTGTCATTCTTTATAAATAGCTATTATTCAAAATGAAGAATAACTATTCCTCTTTAAAATGGTTGTATTAGCTATTCCTTAGTAAGTGCAATAATTTCAAAACCTAATATATTTCCAAATAAACAAACTTTTTATATACATCTAACAATTATAAAAATAAAAATTATAAAAAATAACACATATCTCTCTTAAAATTAAAAAATAACAATTTTGAAGAAGATATAATTGTATGAGTAAGATATTTCTTAAAATAAATCTTGTTTTATTCTAATGTTATAACTCATAACCAAACTTATGAATATGTTTAGTTATTACATTACAACACATTTTATTCCTAACAATAAAGATTACAATTCAAGTCATAATTCTCATTCAATGTACCAAACGTACCCTAAAATTTAAAATATTTTTGAAAATTTCCAAGAAATAAAAATCTATTGACACTAGTTGTTGCAAAAGTAATTAGATACTAGCTTGATTTTCCTTGGAACGTGATATATATATATATATATATATATATATATATTATATTGAAATTAAGAACAAAAATTATAAATTATATTTTGAACTCTATATTTGTGAACAATTCAATTTAAAATTAATAGTTTCAAAAATATCAAATTAAACCCTAAAATTTAAAATGTTACAAATAAAATTTTTATAGTTTCATTAATTTCAAATCAATTTTTCAATAAAAAAAATTATTTTTAAACTCCCAAATTAATTGCATAAAATCAAAAGTTTAGTTTTTATTGAAACTATAAATTTTATTCGTAATAGTTTTTTTCTTCAGGATTTAATTTGAAAATATTTTTAAATTATAGGTTTAATTTAAACTCGCCCCTAAAATATAAGATTTGAAATATAATTTATCTAAAAGAATAATAAAATAACTTCCATATAGTAATAGCATTGTTTTGAAAATTGGACTAGATTGATCAGTTTAAACATATCCAAAATTGGTCTGGTTAAAATCGGAAAAACCGACAAAAAATTGGTAAAAACCGAGAACTGGTCTCCATTTTGGTTCTTTGAAAACTTGAAAAAAAAAACAAAAAAAACAAAAAAAACAAAAACAAAAACAAAAACAAAAAACAAAAAAACAAAAACCTGGAAAAATCTCTTTTTTTTTTTGGTATCTCTCTCACTTATACATATAAGAATTTAGAGCCTAACTATTGAATGTGTAGTGCAAGGCTTTAAACTCACACACATCGCTATTTTTTCTCAATATGGAAACTTACGCACTTAATTTTCTTTTGATAGTTAAGCTCATAGACATAAATATGGATAAAGGGAAGGGAATTTTTTAGTTTCCCTCTAAGAAAGGAGTTGTGATTGAGAAACATTACTTAGTTTTGTGTATGAGATTTAGTTTCCCTCTTTCATTATTTTTTTGTTGTTGTTGATATAGTACAATGCTTTACTGCTCGTTTTAAATCTTTATAAACCTAGTAGAATTCCTCCCATTTTCTATAAGTAGGATTATTGACAAAATCAAAAGAAATTGCACTTTTTTAAGTGACTAACTCTTGTTATCAACTAGCGCCAAAATTTGGTAGCTTTGAAAGTGTCACGACAAGAATTGTATATAGTCAAAAGTTTTTTTTGTTTTGTTTTTGTTTTTGTTTTTTTTTTTTTTTTGAGAAACAAATATAGTCAAAAGTTAGATAAGATAAGGTAAGACAATTGTTTATAGGTAGTAAAATTTGTAAATGACCATTTCATAAAAAAGGATACATATTTTCCTTAGCATTTCATCCTTATCTTTTGGTTTGACTTCTTATAAGACAACTCTTACTATATATTACTGTAGGAACCAAGTATGAGACTTCTGGGCCTTAAATTACTTGGGCTCACAATTTATTTGTAGTGGGCTTGAGGATTTCCTACTCTGAGTCGTTTTCGGCAGAGAGACTCAAAACAACACTCAGTTTATTCTTTCTCACTTGGCTGTTTTCTTTCAGTTTTTCTGAACCCCTTCTTCTCCCAAATTTCTTCTATTTATAGCCAAGGTTAGTGGGAAGGTTATGATTACAGCCACCGTTAGTGCTACTGAAGGTCCAATATTATCTAGTTAAAGTGGATGTTTAGGTGAGAGGGCGGTGCAGCATTTATGGCCTTGGAACTTGGTTCCAGCTTGATCGATTATGTTCGGCAACTCAGTTTCCCATGCATATCATGATTTTCCCGAACACGGCTCATATGCTTGCCCGGGAAAGTTTAACCGATCACCTCTTGGAATTCAATACCCAAAACTTGTTTTTACATTAAGGCAGTTTCAAGAAGGGCGTAGGGTAACTGGACCTTTCCGCTGGGCCTGGGCCCAAGGCCGGTATGGGCCTGGGCTCAAGGCCGATATGGGCTTTGGGATCTCGGTGCCGTACATTAGCCCACCCTTGATTCATACTCGGTCGCCGAGAAGAATCAAGGAGTTGTCTGGGCCTTTTGACCTCGGAAATCTTATAGCCTGGGACTCGTGACTGTGGCTTCTCATTAATATTCATCTCAAAAGACGCGCCGTTTCGCGGCGCCAGGTGCAGTCGCCATTATTGCCTGACGGTTCGTGAACCGAAGAGGCGCACGAATCGGTTACGTTTGGCATTCGCTGGGCCACTCGTAAATCGTGCCCATTTATTGCTTGATTAAACGTTTCTTCTTCCCCCATTTCTTTTTGGCTCTATAAATAGTTCCCCTCTGAACATCATTTCATTTTTCCTTCGCCTCTGATTTTTTGTGCTTACTCTCTGCCGACCACATTTCTGTGCACTTACTCGCTTGCCCAGTGTTCTTTTCCTCCTTAGAACCCAAAGTAAGTTTTTCTTCCCCTTCCTGTTCCTTCAACTTTATTTCTTTAAGTTCCCTTTTGTAGTTTTAGGTGTTATAGATGGGTTACTCTTACCTTCTAGAATCCTCGGCTGCTTTGGCCTCCTTTAGGAGTAAATTTAATGTTCCCGATGACGTGGATGTGGCTTACTGCCATGAGAGTGATATTGAACTCCACCGAGGGCGAGGTACAGCCTTCTTTCCTTTGATGTCAGTTTTAGAAGGCGGGGTCAGGTTCTCCGTGGATCCCCTCTTGATAAACACACTCACTTACTACGGGCTGTGTCCTGACCAGCTTCCCCCCAACTTTTACCGGGTAGTTAGCTGTGTCAGTAAGTTGAACCACACCTTTAACTTACAGTTAGACCACCATGACATTAACCAAATGTATAACCTCTGTGGGAACAAAGCCGCCAACTATTACCTAAAGACAAGAGATACTCGGGTACGGCTGATATCATGCCTACCTGATTCGAACAGGAACTCCGCCGGGGAGTTCGTTAGGGTGCGCGGCAACTGGTTTGCCAGGGACATCCCTTGCCCCCTTTCACGGCGTGAAGTGGGTTTTCCTCCACTTCTTCTTTTCTTCTTATTGAAGTAAATTTTTATTGTTAGAGACTAATGCGTCACTTGCTCTTTTGCAGACGACAAAGTGTTTTTTCAGGACCTCAGAGCCGTCCACGCCAAGGATTTAAACTTCATCCTTCGTTCCGAGATATACGTGCATTGGGACAGACAACTCCGGGCCTCGCACTTGATCCTCGGAGTGGAGCCGGTTTATTCTACCTTGCAGCCCTTCAAGCAGGCACTATTAGTTGATAGCCCCCTGCTATCATATATAGACGTCCGGTACATAAACTTTTTGCCGCCGAAACTTACAACCGGGGAGGTAAGGGAATTTGGTCGGCGGTTCACTTACTCGGACGAACTAGCTCCTTTGCGAGACGAGTCCGCGGAACGGGTATCTCGGCACCTCAGAGAGATAGCCCATAAAGCCATACAGCAAGAAGACCAAGTCCAAGAGCAGCCCAATCCCGAGAATCCAGCCGCCGAGCCTCAACAATAAGTGATAGAAGCGGCTGCCTTGCTAGCTGAAGCTATCCAACCTAGTGGAAGGATGGTATCAAGGAAGGTCATGACCATAGACCGGTTCGTGCTCGGTGCCCGGCAACCCAATCAGCCCCCACCTTCTCAGGGTCAGGGTCAAGTGCCTCAGCCTCCACCCTCTTCGCAGGCCGGACGGGCCCGTAAGAAACAGAAAGTTACCGATCAACCTTCCACGGGCCCGGGAGATGCCGCTGTCCAGACTCCTCCCCGACCAACAGGAGGAATCGTTATCCGTGAGTCGCCAACCGAAGCTAGCACGGGGGTTGCGTCCTCCTCTCAGGTGGCTCCAGCATGGAAGCCAAAGTTCCTGTTAGACGGCAAGCCACTGCCCTCAACCGCCTGTGTTCGGATGTGGGAGAAGGGCGAGGGCGGCCGTATTGCCCAAACTTTGGCTGAAGGTCTTCTTCTTCCCAAGGACGTGCATGCCTTTGAGGAGGGATCCGAGGAGTCTGTGGGGCGTCGGTTAGAGTGGCACGCCATTGCGGTAATTACTTAGTTTATTCGTTTTCTTTCCATACATTAATTTCTGCTTCTTTATTAATTTTTGTGCTTGCTAGGCTGCCCAACTGGCTCATATAGTAGCCAGCCGGACGCGGGATCTCACCGAGGAGGTCGAGCGCGAAAAGGGAGCGCGGGAGTCGGCAGCTAAAACGGCGAAGGAGAAGCTGAAAGCTACTGAGTCGGCCAAGAAAAAGGCTGCTGCCACGGAGAAGAACCGGGCATTGGCCGAAAAAAGGTGTGCGGACCTCCTGGAAAAACAGAATGAGACGGAGGTCAAGTTAGCTGAAGCCATCAGCCTCAACACTGCCAACGCCGAGGAGATAGCCGACCTCAGGGCAGCCCTGGCGGCCGCGGAGCAAAAGTGGTACAACGAGGGCTTCGCTGATGCCGAAAATTCTGTAGAGCCGGTAGTGGCTCGGGCTCGAAATCTAGGTTTTGAGGTCAGGTGGTTCACCGCTCTCCAAGCAATGGGAGCTCCCGAAGATTCGCCTCTGAGGGATCCCGGCCAAATTCCCTTTCCGAGCCTTGTCCCTGCCGTCCAGGAAGCCCCGGCTGCTATTGACGAGGAGGAAACGGCCAGCATGAGGGAGCTGGTTGAACAAATTGATGCTCACGCCGAGCCCGAGGAAATGGAAGCCACCAGCATCCCGACTGTGCAGGAGCTTCTCGGTGAAGTCCAGCCTTTCCCCTTGATCGACCAACAGGAAGTGACCCCGCCGACCCAACCTCCCAGCTGATTTTACTTTTATTATTATTGTATTTCTAATTTGATGGTTTTATTTGCCTATGTCATCGGGATGTGGTGACCGAACAATTGCCCTGTTTTTGTTTAATTAGTAAACCGTTTTCCCTTTCTGTTTCAATCTGTTGAATGAATTTATATTTATTTGTATGCTTTGCTTGGATCACGCCAGCATTTTAGCCGTTTAATGGAATGATACCCCCAAAACCTGTTGTGCGGTGCTTTGGGGAATCCGAGAGCGCTAATGGACTTAGCATTTGTATAGGGTTAGGGTTTCGACCTGCCTGGTGTTTTTAGCTTAACCGAGAACCTGGTTTTCTTCATTAGAGTATTTAGTCATAAGGTTTCCACCTGCTCGGTGATTTTAGCTTAACCGAGAACCTGGTTTTCGTCCTTAGAGTATTTAGTCATAAGGTTTCCACCTGCCCGGCGATTTTGATCGAGCCGAGGGTCAGGTTTCTGTCCTTAGAGATTTATTTGTAAGGTTTCCACCTACTCGGCGATTTTGATCGAGCTGAGGGTCAGGTTTCTGTCCTTAGAGATTTATTTGTAAGGTTTCCACCTACTCGGCGATTTTGATCGAGCCGAGGGTCAGGTTTCTGTCCTTAGAGATTTATTTGTAAGGTTTCCACCTGCTCGGCGATTTTGATCGAGCCGAGGGTCAGATTTCTGTCCTTAGAGATTTATTTGTAAGGTTTCCACCTGCTCGGCGATTTTGATCGAGCCGAGGGTCAGGTTTCTGTCCTTAGAACTTTATTTGCAATTCTCTTGGTATGCGGTTACGGAGTCAAAAACAGCATATACAAATAAGTTCACCATGCTCTTAATTTCAACGAAATACAAGTTCTGGCTTACACGGATGATCATGTGTAGAATTTCTTCAAGTTGTTGGCGTTCCATGGTCGGGGGAGCGGCCTCTCGTCAAGGTCTTCCAAGTAGTAGGCCCCTGCACCCGCGATGGCTGTGACTCTGTATGGCCCCTCCCAGGTTTGAGCAAGCTTCCCTGCAGCCATGTCTCGCATATTCCCCACAACCTTCCTTAACACTAGTTCCCCGGCACTGAATTCCTTTCCCTTTACATTTCGGTTATATCTTTGGGCCAGCTTCTGCTGATACTCGGCGAGCCGTATGGTCGCGTCCTCCCTGCATTCTTCTAACCAATCCAAATGCTCCATCATCAGGTCGGCATTCTGGACGGGGTCAAACCCGGCGACCCGTGCACTGCATAAGCTCACCTCGGTTGGTATCACTACCTCTGCTCCGTATGTCAGAGAAAACGGGGTTTCCCCCGTGGATCTCCTGGGGGTCGTGCGATAAGCCCACAATACACTGGGTAGCTCTTCTTCCCATCTTCCTTTCGCCCCATCCAACCTTCTCTTGAGCCCGTTCAAAATAGTCTTGTTTACTGCTTCAGCTTGGCCGTTGTTTTGTGGGTAAGCCGGGGTTGAATACTTGTTCCTAATGCCGAGCTCACTGCAGAAGGTCCGAAAAGCGTTGCTGTCGAACTGTAGCCCATTGTCTGTTACTAGCGAATTTGGCACCCCAAACCTTGTAACTATGTTTTTCCATACAAACTTTTTCACGTCAGTATCCCGGATATTAGCCAAGGCTTCAACTTCAGCCCACTTTGTGAAGTAATCTACAGCCACCAATACAAAATGGCGGTTCCCCGTTGCTCGGGGGAATGGCCCGAGGATGTCAAGCCCCCACTGTGCGAACGGCCACGGGCTGCTGACGGGATTTAGACGTCCTGTAGGCTGATGGATCATTGGGGCGTGCTTTTGACACTGTTCGCAGCTCCGAACGTATTCAGCGGCATCCTTCTGCATCTGTGGCCACCAAAACCCCTGGGTCATCGCTCTGTGTGCTAAAGACCGTCCCCCAGCATGTCCGCCACACACTCCCTCATGCAGCTCGGTCAAAAGCTCTTTGACTTTTTCAGGATGTAGGCACAAGAGGTAAGGGCCTGCAAAGGACCTTCGGTACAATTTTCGGTCCGAAGACAGCCAGTACCGGGGAGCCATCCGGCGAATCTTGTTGGCCTTGGCCTCATCTTCTGGAACTTTATCTTCGACAAGGAAGTCTGTGACCGGGTTCATCCAACATGGACCAGCCACTGCTACCTGCGCAACCTCTACTCTGGCTTGGTCGGGAACACTCTTCACATAGATGCTTGGCTCCCTTATAAGTTCTATCGTGACAAGCCGCGGCGTGTCCTCGGTGGCCGATGAGGCTAACGTGGCAAGGGAGTCAGCGTGCTTGTTTTGTGACCGGGCTACCTGGGATATCTTTACCGTTCCAAACTGACCGATAATCTACTTTGCCGTACTTAGATAAGCTTTCATTCGAGGGTCCCGAGCCTCGAAGTCCCCAGTGATCTGATAAACAACCAGCCGAGAGTCCGAGTAAATCTCTACATCCTTTGCGCCCAGATGCAATACGACCCTCAACCCGGCCAGTAGGGCCTCATACTCGGTTTCATTGTTTGAGGCTTTGAATCCCAATCTGAAGGAGTGTTCCAGTCGTATACCCTCAGGGGTGATTATGACAATACCAGCCCCGGCTCCCATAGCATTTGATGCGCCGTCCACAAATACCCTTCACGGGCGAATTTCTGCACTACAGACTATCTTGCCTTCATTCTTGGGTGTGAATTCTGCGATGAAATCAGCGAGAACATGTCCCTTCATCGAGCTTCTAGGTCGGTATCTTATGTCAAACGATCCCAACCGAGTCCCCCATTTGGCAATCCGACCTGTGAAGTCAGATCTCTTTAACAGTGACTGCAATGGATACTCGATGAGGACGAACACCGTGTGTGCCTGGAAGTAATGTGGCAACTTCCTCGTGGCGTGCACCAGAGCTAAAACTAACTTCTCAAGGGGCAGGTACCTTGTCTCGGCATCTACTAAGGTTTTGCTTACGTAATACACTGGCATTTGTACTCCCTGGTCCCTTAGTAACACAACACTTACGGCATGTTCGGTGATTGCGAGGTACATAAACAAATCCTCCCCGGGCTCCGGGGCCGTCAACCTCGGCGCCTTTGCCAAGTATTCCTTTAGCTCTCAAAAAGCCTCATCACATCTCTCGTCCCATCGAAACCTCTTCCACTTTTTCAAAAGTTGATAAAACGGCCGGCAGCGATTGGCAAACTTGGAGATAAATCGGTTCAGGGCGGCTAACATTCCAGTGAGCACTTGCACCTCTTTAGGATTGCTTGGTGGTTTGAGGCGGTTCACGGCCTCTATTTGGTCGGGGTTAGCTTCTATTCCCCGAGTAGAGATCAGATATCCCAGGAACTTACCAGCCCCCACTCCAAAAGTGCACTTCTCGGCATTCAGGCGTAATTTGTGCCGCCATAGTATCTCGAATACTCCCCAGAGGTCTTTGGTGTGCTGTGACTCAATTCTGCTTTTTACCACCATGTCGTCAATATAAACTTCAACCGTGCATCCAATTTTTTCTCGGAACATTCTCGTCATCATTCGCTGATACGTGGCTCCGGCGTTCTTCAATCCAAACGGCATGACCTCGTAGTGATAGTTTGCATTCGGGGAAATAAATGCTGTCTTTTCTCGGTCCTCGGGTGCCAAGGCAATCTAGTGGTAGCCTTGGAAGGCATCTAGGAAGCTCATCCTCGGGTGCCTATATGTTGCATCTACTAGCTGATCAATCTTGGGCATTGGGAATGGGTCCTTGGGACATGCCTTGTTCAAGTCTGTGAAGTCCACACAAACTCTCCATTTGCTGTTCTTCTTCTTCACTACGACAGTGTTTGCCAACCATTTCGGGAAGAATATCTCCTTTATGACTCCGGCCTCCTTCAGCCGCTGGACCTCCAGGTTTACTGCATCGACGTGTTCTTTTGACGCTCTTCTCGGTTTCTGCTTCTTCGGGGAGAATAATGGGTCCACGTTGAGTTTGTGGACAATGAACTCGGGATCTACACCGGGCACTCCATACGGGTTCCATGTGAAAACATCTACGTTCTGCAAAAGGAACAACAACATCTCTACCCTTTCCCGGTCATTCATGCTTGTACCTATCTAGAAATATCTGTCAGCATCTGGAAGAATTCTTACCTTCAACACCTCCTCGGCAACGTCCGCCCCAGTTTCCCCCTGGGGTTTCTGTAATTGCTATGAAGTCTCTTTCTCGGCATGCTCGGCTTGACCGAGCTGTTCCTTTTCCCATCTGACCGCGGCGACAAGGCACTGCCTCGCCACTTGTTGGTTCCCCCTTACCTCGGCAACTCCATACTCAGTAGGAAATTTTACTTTCACGTGGAGGGTGGACGGAACAGCCTCCATGGCGTGAATCCACGGCCTCCCCAGGATTGCGGTGTACGGTGAGAATGATCGGACTACTATGAATGTAACAATAACTCCCTTGCCTTCCATGTCCACTGGGAGAGAGATTTGCCCCTCGGGAATTACAACTCTCCCGTCAAACGAGACCAACGGCGTGTCATACTTCGCCAAATCCTGTGTCTTTAACTCGAGCCCTTCAAAGAGGTCCGGGTACATGACGTCAGCCCCGCTCCCTTGATCAATCATTACCCTCTTCACCAGGAATCCGCATATCCGGGCTGTCACCACCAAAGCATCGTCGTGAGGTTGGACCGTTCCTTCCAAATCGTCTTCTCCGAACGAGATGGCTAGCCGTCCAACTTTCTTTTTCTTCTTGGATGATTCTTCCCCCGCGCAAGCCACTGTCAATACCCTTTTTGCTGTTGTTGTTCTTCTTGGTGCGGCATGGATGACTTTGATTACCCCCAGGGGTGGTGGAAGGGGGTTCCTTTTCTGTTGGGCGCCCTGCCCGGCTTCTCAGTCAATGGAATCTGCTACAAACTCTTTCAAGTACCCTGCCTTCACTAGCTGTCCAAGATGATCTTTTAATACCCGACACTACTCGGTGGTGTGTCCTTTGTCTCTGTGATAGGTGCAGTATAGGTTTTGGTTCCTCCGAGATGGGTCACCCCCCATTTTGTTTGGCCACCTGAAGAATGGCTCGTTCTTGATCCGTTCCAAGATTTTGTGCACGGGCTCTTTAAACGCCACATTAACCCCTTCGATTTGCACCTCTGGTTCCTGCATTCTGAAGTCTCTTTTTGGTTTCGTCGGCAAAATGCTTTGCCGAGATCTCCCCACTAAAGGAGCTTTCCCCCTGCTCTGCAGCCGGTCATTCTCCAAGCGTTTGTACTCCTCTATGCGTCTCATCAGTTGTCTCATATCCTCGGGGGGTCTTCTCGTCAGCGACTCCCGTAATTTAGAATCTTCGAGGAGCCCCATCCTGAAGGTGCTTGCTGCAATTTTCTCGTTTCCTCCACCAATCTCATTGTAGAGTTCCCAGTATCGGATGGCATAACTCCGAAGGGTTTCCCCGACCCTCATTTTCATGGAAAGTAGTGCGTCAACTGGCTGTTGCACTCGGCTGCAAGTCACGAACCTACTGCCGAACTCTTGAATCAGCTCGGCGAAGCTGTGTATAGAACCTTTCCGTAACCCATTGAACCATCTCAGTGCAGTAGAGCCGAGACTAGAGGGGAATACCTTACACATCAATGCATCATTGTGTGCATGCAAAGACATCATGTGGATGTAATGACTAACATGCTCCACGGGGTCTGTCCTCCCCTCATACGAATTGAATGGCGGTCGCGTGAATCTGCTCGGCATTGGGGCCCGTTCAATTTCATCGGAGAATGGAGACCGGGCTGCCATCCGCAAGGCTCGGCTCATGGCGTCCATGGCAGCATTGTGGTGCAGTCGTTCCTCCGGCGATTCTGATCCTTGGTCATCGTAACCATGCGACCGTGAACGGTTCCGCCGATGACGTGGTTCCCGTGGTTGCCGGTATGACTCTTGGGAGCGTGATCGGTCTCGGGATCGTTGCGTACCAGATCGGCTGGAGCCCTCGCCCTGATTTCTCCTTTGCTGGGGGTTGCGATTCCTTTCATGTCGCCGACCCCTTGCTTCCAGCTCTAAATCCATTACCAGTCTGCACAACCGCTCCAGCTCTCGGTCTCTATCATCATACTGCCGATGCGCCGAGACGCCTGAAACCGTCCGATGTGTCTGGGCCGACCCTTCTCCCAATCCGGACATTTCCTCCCCTCTTGGGTGCTCCCTATCTTCCTGCCGTTTCTGCCTTCTCTCCCTCCACGTTGATCCCCGAGAAGATCCTATGGAGCCGCTCGGTGCACGCTCTCCTGAACGCTCCTCAGACATTCCCCTCGTTTGAGTCTTAGTCGAACCACAGCTTCGTAGGAGAGCCCCACGGTGGGCGCCAATTGTAGGAACCAAGTATAAGACTTCTGGGCCTTAAATCACTTGGGCTCACAATTTATTTGTAGTGGGCTTGAGGATTTCCTACTATGGGTCGTTCTCGGCAGAGAAACTCAAAGCAACACTCAGTTGATACTCTCTCGCTTGACTGTTTTCTCTCAATTTTTCTGAACCCCTTCTTCTCCCAACTTTCTTCTATTTATAGCCAAGGTTAGTGGGGAGATTATGATTACAGTCACTGTTAGTGCTACTGAAGGTCCAATATTATCTGGTTAAAGTGGATGTTTAGGTGAGAGGGCGGTGCAGCATTTATGGTCTTGGAACTTGGTTCCATCTTGACCGATTATGTTTGGCAACTCAGTTTCCCATGCATATCATGATTTTCCCGGGCACGGCTCATATATTTGCCCGGGAACGTTTAACCGATCACCTCTTGGAATTCAATACCCAAAACTTGTTTGTACATTAAGGAAGTTTCAAGAAGAGTGCAGGGTAACTGGACCTTTCTGCTGGGCCTGTGCCCAAGGCCGGTATAGGCCTGGGCCCAGGGCCTGTATGGGCCTGGGATCTCGGTGCCGTACAAATGATATAAAAATTCAGCATGCAATGTGTCTTAGAGAAAATATTTGCACATGTATTATCCACCATATCACACAAAAAAATTCCAATTTTCAGTAGTTCACACATTAAGAAAGAATAGCATATACTAAAATGTATAGAACTCAAAAATTAATCAATCAATTTTTAAATCAAGTTGAGTACCCAATTAAGCAAAGTGTATTCGTGTTGTGTGTGAAAATAATGAGAGATATGACTGCAAAAATGCAAGATGGATAAATAAAATAATGGAACGCATGCGAATCCTATCACAAAATGATGCATGAAAAGAAAGATTGGTCAAGAATTTAGAAATTGAAAAATTTCCAGTTTCAATCGGTCAAGCATCGATCAGACATCGATCGAATTAGGCAGAGAGTTTTTGCTTTAAAACCTGAAAAATTTTGATTGGTCAAGGGAGATCTTCAATCAATTGAAACAGTGAAAATTTTTAAAACTTAAAAATCTGGACATTTTATGTAGAAAAACAACTTGAAAGCAGTTTTTATGACTTAATGCAAATGAACATGATCTAGAGAAGTTTTAAAAACATGATGCCTCTTAAATGTAAATATCAAAACCAATCAAGAAGTTAAAAACAAAGATTTTACCACTGCGCACCCTTGGTGCAATGGTCACTTCATAAGTGTAAATGCTTATGGGCTGTTGGAGGTAAGGGCCAGGGTTAAAGTTTCTAGGAGAGAGCTTCACACACATATACACTTAAATTAGGCTAAAATAGAAATTCTATCTTATATCAAAATAAATAAAAAATAAAAAAATAAAAACAAAGATTTTAAACTTCTAGACACATTATTCTTCAAATTCCTAACCAAAACAAAAATTTGCATTTACACATCAGTTCATATGCAATTAAAGATGGCCAATTTAGTCAACACATAATCATACATACAGAATTTAGCAAAGATTTTTGTTTAGTGTGTGCAACTAGTAAGTGTACAAAGTACAAAAAATGCGATATGTAGATAGTAATCAAACATATTTTCTACATTATCAATTACATTAGTTTGAAAGTAACTATCACCTAAAGAGTTATATCATATAACTCTCACAATTCCTAGAAAACATGCTTGCAATCATATAAAAGCATTTTGACTCTTTTTGCTTTTTCTTTTTCTTTTGATTTTCTTAAAAAAATTTCTTTTGAGCACAATCAAAGATATCATGCAGAGGCATATAGGAGATAGAAAAGAATTACCCTTGTTACACATATTTTTTTTTTAAATAACACCTTGTTTAATCTTGCTGTGCAAATGCTACACCTTACCGAGCATAGCTTTTATAATTTGCACATAGGTGTTCATAATTGGCAAGTAACAGTGATGAGATGGTTATTTATGGCTTTCTCCTAAGATTTTTTATTCCTTATAATTAAAAGAATGTGACATCAAAATCAAGAGCATGTGTTTAAAGACTATAAACAACTCACACGATTAAGCACTACATAGCACAAACTAGCAAAGTGCAGAAAAATAGCTCATCAAAGTTAAACAAATGTACACAGTCATGAAATGAAAATTTCATAGGTCAGCATCAATTACACACTTGGTGATGTGTAATACAAAACAAATAAAATCTTTTTATGTTTTTAAAATTTTTATGACCAAAAACCAAAAAAATACACATTATGCTAAATGAAAAAAATGCAAATGCAATGCATGACAATACTTAACTAGGCTATAGAGGATACACAAACAAGAAATATCAATTTCTTAATTAACCCACGAGTACATGTACAAACTAGTACATACTCATACAAAATAAAAAATAACTCATGCACTCAGTTATGCAACACATACTTTCTATGTTTCTCCACAATATCAAGCATGTTCTAAATCAAGAGAGAGATATTTTCATTTATGGAATCCTCGAGAAAAAATAAAGCAAGATACAAAATAAAATATTTTTATCTTTTTGAAAATTTTTAATGTTTTTGGATTTTTTTTTTAAATAAACAAAACAACCTAAGAAAATAGCCTAAATGCAAAATAAACAATTATCTAATTCATAACAATATTATAAAAACATAACTAATGGAATATTATTATTATTATTATTATTGTTATTTTAGATTAGAAATAGAAATTAATTACTTAATATATGACATCAACTAAATTGGATATTATGAGTGTTTTGGTGCATGCATCTCTTATTGCATTTCAGCATGAGTGTGATATGTGGTAAATTAATAAATATATTTTAGGATGGAATAATATCATACATCAGTCTCATGATTAGCATGAGCAAAGAAAGCTGCGATTTCACGCTTGGAGTCATCTACGGAACCAAGATTTCCAAATTGATTGAACAAATTGAGAGCATCAAGAAAAGCTGCTCTTATGTAGAAGTTCTTCCCTACACAGCTTGTAGCAGCCTGATTAATTATCCCATTAAAGAAATCTTGAGTCACGATATTAGCTACTGAACCTCCATTAGTACTTGGTGTAGTTGGTGATCCAGAAGTACAAGGACCTTTTTTGTAGCCTAGGCCATAGTAGGCATTGCCGATATCACAAAATCCAAATTGGCTGCAACATAGGCTTGCTGCACAACCACAATTTTGACCCTTCACATATCCAGGCACAAATCCGGCTAGGATTCCGACTAGAAGAAGGGTTAGTTAATTCTTTTTCGAACTAAGTGCAACCATTTTGGGAAGCTGTATGTGAACAAGACTGAAGAAGATTGATGATGCTCAGATTGTCAGCCAAGGATGATCGTCCAGATTGATGTCGTCCTTAGTCAACCCGATCTCCAAGAATGAGTGAAGAGAAGAATGGGTGTAAGTCGCCGGCGTGGTGTCTGCCAAAAAGCCTCCAATGCCAAAGTCAGAAAGATTAACAAAAGAGAAGCTGTGAAAATAATATACTAGAGTTTTTTTCATTACCTCCTCCCCTTTTGGGGTTATGTATTTATATGCACGCACTCACAGATGGTTTCTTCTAGCTGTTGGTGGAGCCTTGATGGAGACTTTATTCTTCCCTGGTAATGCTCCTGCGGGGTGTTAATGGTGAGCTACCCCTCCCAATGGTTTGGAAGCTGATTAATGTTTTATAACGGTTCCTCGAGGAGTGGAGGTGGACTCACTCATCATTGAACGATGGCTACTTCTTCCAGGACGAGCTTGGTTAGGTCGTCCGTCCCTAGTCGTGAACAGATGGACATTGATAATATGATCAAGCCTATCAAAGATAATTGTGTGATGAAAAACCGGGTTAATGGTAATGGTAATTTCACTATCAATTTGATAGTAATGGTAATTTTAAGATGGCGTATACGGTATTGGTCTTGTTGTTAGAATTTGACTTGGTCAATAGGACAAGTACCGGTCATTGTTCCGTTCTTTAAATAAGGTAATTATGCATTTGTTCTGTTCTTGTAGAGGCTGCTTATAACAGTTGGTACCTAAATTATAATCATTATTCAAGTAGCATCAGACTAATGTGGAAAATTTTGAAATCAAAATTTCGAAATTGCATTCTTCCAAGAGTGGTTACATATTCAGCAAAGCAATGGTAAGTTACATGTGCATTTTTGTAAACAGTGGCTAAACTATGGAAACAAGCTATATATATTACATGATTTAAACAAGTTATCCAACCCGGTCCGTAAGGGATTTACAAATTTTTCAGTATAGTGCATTACATAAGCTTTTCATCATTTACTCTAGAACGGAAGGTTGGCCACGCATGTACATTAATCGAGTTGCAAATACATACTTGAACAATTAAGCACACTGTATAAAGAAAAAGTGATACTAAAGATACTATAACTTTCAAAATTTTCCATCACAAAAAATGTAATTTTGACATTCATTTATTATATTTTTATTACGTTTTTGAAACCCACTAATTACATTTATTGTCATAGCAATTTATAAAAGTTATATAGTAAATTTTGTAGAAACTTTAACATTCTCAATTATAAATAAATAAATATATAAAAAATAAAAAAATAAAAAAAGGAGAGAGAAAGAGACAGCAAGGTCTAAATCAATAACACATTAAATGAGCAGAGTCCATGAGAGTATTTATTTCACTAGTTGATTTTATCTTCTTTTTGAATATTTCTTTATTATTTTGCTTAATGAATGAATTGAACAAATAAATGAATGATTTCTTTAGCACTTTAACTAAGTTTTTTATTTTTTATTTATAGAAAGAATAGTAGTCAAGTTAGAATTTTTAATCAACATAGAAATCATTAAAAAATAAAAAAATAAATAAAAAAAAGGGAGATAACAACAACGATTTTTTTTTTTTTTTTTTTTTTTTTTTTTTTTTTTTTTTTTTTTTTTTTTTTTTTTTTTTACGGGTAATCGTATATCATAAAACTGTTAACAAAAAAGCATATAGTAACGTATTAAACTCATATGTTTAAAGTAGTATGTTTAAAAAAAAAAAAAAAAAATTGATAAAGTAGTGTAGGAAAGTTGATAATAAGAACAACTAAGGTATTGCTTAAAAAAAAAAATTGCTGCAATATAAAGTAATCGCTCTTTTCATTGTTGCAATCCTTGTCAAAAGATAAAGTTTAGTCACAACGTAGATATTGGGCAAAAGTTGGATGTACACTTATGGCTGATGGTTGGATAGATACTAGACATAGGTCATTGATTAATTTCCTTGTTTATTGTCCTAGGGAAATGGTATTTGTAAAATCAGTTGATGCCTCAGATATTGTGAAGAGTCCTAGAAACTTATTTAAATTGTTTGATGAAGTAGTTACATGGGTTGGTCCAAAAAACATAGTTTACATGGTTACTGATAATGCTTCCAATTATGTATCTGCTGGTAAATTGTTGTGTGAAAAGTATAAAACTATTAGTTGGTCTCCTTGTGCAGCACATTGCCTGAATCTTGTGTTGCAGGATATGGGAGACATGCCTCATGTGGAGAGACTCAAAAAACGTGCATTCAAAGTTACAGTTTTTATTTATAATCATGTGGCTTTGATTGCTTGGTTGAGGAAGAAACCTGGTTGGACAGATATTGTACGTGTAGGAGCAACAAGATTTGCTACTACTTTCCTTTCATTTGGAAGTCTTCATGTGCATAAGCATGACTTGCAAGCCTTAGTGACTAGCAAGTTCTTTGTGGACAATAGATTAGCAAGAGAGTCAAAAGCAAAAGAAGTAGTTTCTATCATTTTAAATAATTCTTTTTGGGATGATATTAATGTTCTTGTCAAGATTTCATTGCCACTCATTCGTTTGTTACGGATTGTTGATTCTGATCAAAGGCCTGCAATAGGATATGTGTATGAGGGCATGCATAGAGCACGGTTGGGAATCAAGAAGATCTTCCGAATGAAGAAGCACTTGTACAAGCCATACACCTCAATTATAAAAAACCGTTGGGACAAACATTTGCGTAAAGATCTTCATGCTACTGCATATTGGTTAAATCCCGCTTTTCAATATGATGAGGAGAATTTATGTCGAAAACCAGCAGTATATATGGCTGTTTTGGACTACATTGGGACAAAATATGATGGTGACAAAGAAAAGGTAATTAAGGAAACCCAATATTTTCGAGACCATATTGGGAGCTTTGATAGAGATCTTGTATTGTCAACAAACACAACCACTCATCCAGGTGAGAAGTAATTAGTTTACTTTAATACTATATGTTTATTAAAGGATATAGTGCTGCATTCAAGTAATTAGTGTTGCATTCAAGTAAAGGATATAGTGCTGCATTCAAGTAATGTAGTTGGGAATCTAATTACTTTAATACTATATGTTGAGAATCTAGTCTTGGACTATATGTTTATGTTGATTAATATTAGATTATGTTGTGTTATGAAAATTAGATGAATGGTGGAAGTTGTGGGGTGCTGATGCTCCAAACTTGCAAAAATTGGCAATTAGAATCCTTAGCCAAACTTCCGCCTCTTCTGGATATGAGCGTTGTTGGAGTTTATTTAACCAAATATATTCTAAGAGGAGAAATAGATTGGAGCATCAAAAGCTCAATGATCTTGTGTTTGTTCATCATAACTTGCGATTGAAACATAGGTAACTAAATGCTATATCTTGTCATTATATTAATTTTTAAAAAGTCATTTATATAATGTAATTGTTAGTTACTAATTATGTTCAAATTCCAATAATGAGCATGACACATTTTATGATGCAGGCTTTACAACAAAAAGTTTAATTTTGACCCCATTGATTATGCAAGTATCGACAAAACTGATTTTTGGGTATTTGTGGAAGAGGAAGACTCATATCTTAATTATGAAGAGTCGGAGAATGCAATTTATGAAGAGGGTGCATATCCAGCAAGTGTAGGGCGTTCTTCTAATATTGAAGGTTAGTTTATATGTAAACAATTTGATAACCTATAGTGATTTTTCTTTTATTTTTTTAAGCTTGTGTAAACATTATAATGATTTTTCTTTTTATTTTGTTTAAACTTGTGTGTAGAATCTGTAGATGATAGCAGTGAGGTTGAAGGAATTGATTTGGGAACATTTGGACAACCTGTTGGCCCTCCTCCTGGATTTCCAGGGAATGATGATGAGCATGATAACTATCATGACATTGATGATTTATGATCATAATAATTTTGTTTGAACTTTGAAGTTATATTTTGTATTTTAGAGATAATTTCTATGTCTTTTTGTAAGAAGGTTGGAAAACATTTCTATGTATTCTGTTTGTGTACTGTAACATTTTAGAGATAATTTCTATTTTAGAGATAATTTCAATGTATTTTAGATTTTGTATTCTATTTGTGTACTGTAACTTGGAAAACATTATTATGAGAAACAAGGTTGTACAAAATGTGTAGTTGTATTATGAGAATTTTTCTTGGTTGATTTCCTATGGTGTTTGGCTAAGAATTTTGTGTCCTGTGTTATGTTTGTAATGAGGTTTTAATTGAATTTTTCTGGGTTCATGGGGGCTGTTTTTGGTGATATATTCAGTGGGTTTTGTTGGGATTTTGGTTGTGAAATTTCCTGGGTTGGTTGGGTTTTACAGAGGGATTCGGTTGGTTTTTTTGGGCTTTTTAAGGGTGTTTCATGAGGGTTCTTATGGTTAGTTTTGGAGTTGTTTTTCTGTTTCAAAAGGTATTGTGATAATTTTTCTTGGTGTAGTTAATTATGGAAATATCAGTTGCGAAATTTATGCTGTAAATGCTGCTTTACTATTTAGTGAAAGTTTCAACAATCATTAACTAAAGACTCTGCACAGATACCTGGAAGTGGCTTTAAGTTTTCTTAATAAAAGTTCGTATACTTGTGGTTGTAGGTTTTTATTATTAAAAGTTTTTTTTTTTTTTTTAAATATTTCCTTTCTAAGATTTTAAACCTTAAGTTAAGCATTGTTTACACTGTTAGCAAACTGCAGCCTATTAAAACTCTGAACTCCCACTTATATTTTTAAGTGTTGTCTGAGGATTGCATTTTTCAAGAATAATGATTTCTCTCCTTTCTTAATTTATTTTCTCACGTACTTGTAAATGCAGGCTTGACAAAATTATAACAATGTTCATTTGGATTGCACAACACAACTGAAATATAGGGGAATGTGAACAACATTTTCATTCTCTAAATGAATTAGACTATTCTAGTTAATTTTTTTTTTATTAATTTAATGTTTTTATATATATTTAAAATAATTATTAAATTAATTATGACGTCATCACGGTTCGACCCCGGTTCGACCTCAAAATCCTTGAACCTCTTCCTTTTACGGTTCAATGAACGGTCCAGGTCTAAAAACCTTGAGATAAACATGAGTCAATTTCGATGTCTATGCTTTTTCCACAAGAAAGCCTTTTATAATTTTATAATATTATGAATTTCTGAAATCTCAAAACAAATATTATGAGTTTCTGACTTTCTGTTACTACCAAACCTCAAACAACAATTTTTAATTTTAAGACCCAACATAGTGAAAATGAAAAAAAACAATAAAATAAATACCTTAACTAGCTTCATCAACAGAGGTCCATATGGTCAACTCTCACGTTTCCTTGATTTTACATGAAGAAAGCTTTATTACAAAATACAAAACCTCTTTTCATTTTCCTAAAACACCCCTCACGTTATCTCTCTCTCTCTCTCTCTCTCTCTCTCTCACACACACACACACACACACACACACACACACAAACACATACACGGAACATACAATTATTACACACTCTTAAACCCTTTAACTTTCAAAGCCAATTGCTTTTCTTCACGTATGTATACATATGCTGTGTGCTACGAGATTCATCCAAACCAATAATACTAAAAGCATACTTAGCATTAAACTAAGTATGCTTAAGGCTTAAGTGTATGGAAAAATCACACCATACGTAGCCGGCCAGTGTACGTTGTTTTTTCTATAAATTAAACTAGATAACTCTTCCGGCACCATAACCAAAATTGAGATTAATTATAGAATTTTATCCACGACTTAGTCATATTACTAATATCAAGTTGTTAAAATGTAGTCTTTATTAAGTTGAACTGGATCAATTAATTTTACGACTTTTGCTTTGATGGTTTCTTAATGTCTTCATGCAGATAACTCCTGCAAGCTTCCTTGGACCAAAACAGTGTATTATGGGAAACAAGTCGTCACTGACACTGCCATGATTTGCGCTCCCAAGTTAATTAAGGAAGTGGTCCGATTTCCCAAGGTCAAGCATATCTGCTTTGACTCCCAATTTGTCCAACTTTCTAGCTTTGGAGTCTTGATAACTTGCCAAATCAAACCTCTTTTATTCTAAAAACTTACTATTGAAAGTAGCAATTTTGTTTGATTAGCAATGCAAAATAATAATAATAATAATAATTTGTCTATATCCTGCCGAACTTTAATACTATCTAATATCTATAACAATCTATATAAATCGAAAGCAGATTGACTTCTGATTGACCTTATGATATTATGTCACATCACTTTCAAGGTCTTTGCTAAAATATATGGTTTCATGTATAAACAAATACATAATAAATGTCTATAGCTACCATTTAAAAAAAAATCATACTTAGACAAAAAGAAAAGAGAGTAAATTAATCATATCAAGTTAAAATTTTCTATTCATTACATGGACTACTGACTAGTTTTAAATTAGTGTCAAGGAAACTATTTTGAAGAACCATCATCCACTATTATTTAACAAGACCCATCTCAAGAACCTTATAACTTAATTAATTGACATATCATGATATTTATAGTAGAGAGTCTAAATAAATCCAAGATTCAAATCTCACTCTATTATTTCTTGGAGCAATCTAAAATATATGGGGGATAAATGATTTTTTACATGATATAAACAATTAAATATAATGCAACATATCATATTAATATCTTTAGATTCCTCAAAATTTTAAATTTTAAGCAAAAAAATGATTCCTCTCATAATAAATTTTTTTATCAATTAATTGATTTAATACAAATTTTGAAAAAATTGTAACATTTAAATATAAATAAGCACATTATAGTTAAATTATTTATTAAAAAAAAAATTGAAGGAGGCCATGCCTACTCATCAACCCGAAAATAATGCTTCTTACTAATGTTTTCCATAAAGTTGTGGCCTGCAATCTGCATCCCTTTATTACTCTCTCCTATCAAAAAAGCCATACAACTATGGTCCAACTATGGTTCCAAATAGAATAAAAAAACCCTAATCCAAGAAGACTTATACAAGACAAGATTTGGTTCCAGATATGCTGGGTATTGGTTCTAGGATGAATTCATTACTGCTATTATCTGTTTAGTGATAAATTTTTTTTTTTTTTTTTTTTTTTTAAGTGTAAGGACGAAAAAAAAAAAAAAAAAAAAAAAAAAACTCATGCAAACAATAGGGACATATCAAATAATATTTTAGCATATACTTTTTATGTTTTAACATGGTAAAAGAGTCACATTTCGATAACCTTCACTAGATTTCATGCTGCCACTATCAACCATCGCTCAGCTAAGTTGTTGACCACCTCTGACCGTCGTTGGCCACCATTGTCCAACAACATTCGGTCATTTTTTTTCCTTTTGTATATTTCAATTTTCAAGTCTGTTTTCCTATTTGAAGATCCCAAGTCACACAAATAAACCCATCGATCATTCTTTTTTAGGTTTAATTTATGCAAAATTTGTCAACTCTCTCACGTGCTTCATTATCGTGTCATACTCTGCTAATATTCTTCAGGCCACCAATGTGACTATCCTTTAATCATAGCATCCGCTATTTGGCCATTGGTGCACCCTTTTGTAGGCCTTGTAGCCATCGTCATCACCATTTGCTTTCATCTCTAGCATTTTGCACAAGTTATTCTACATTGTGGCTAGCCTATTTTACAAACAATCTAGTCACTCATGGTCACATATACACGAGCTTGGATTTCAATTTCAATGCATCTTCAGGTTTTATCTTGAGTTTGAGAGATGATGTTGGCTGTAACATATGATGATGCCAAGATCATCAATCGAGATGATCGTCCAGTAGGATTGCTGACCAAGATCATCTAAAAGCCCTGCAAGAACAAATGAAAAGAGGGAACATGGTGTGGTGCCTACCACAGAGCCTCCGATGGTCAAGTCAGATAACTAAGAGAGGAAGGAGAGTTTGGATACCAAAATATCGAAGTTTCTGTATTAGAATTCCATACCTCTTTAGGACCTGAGATACTTGTATTTGTACCTGCTTCCTTTTCCTAGCCGTTGGAGGTGCTCTAATGGTGGTTTAAATGTGGTATTTGTAATGCTTCCTTGAGGAGTTAATGAAAGGATCTTCATCTCTCCAACAGTAAGGAAAGTTATTGTAGTTGTGTAATGTATTGCCATTATTTATGAATTGGTGGCCCTTCCTTCGTCCACTAGCTCCTCTCCTGGACGAGGAGGTTCCCCGAGGGAGTTATGCCGGCTCCATCAGCTACCCCCCTATTCCGAGGTCATTCAATTTGGAGACGGCTATAAGAATATGATAAGCCCACCCTTTTTTTTTCTTTTTAGCAGTTATGGCATTTGGGGTTCCGCCCCTTCGTGGTTATTACTTAATGGCGTCGTGTTATGTGTCATGGCCACATGTCACGCCAGGATCAGCTGAGGGGTTCTCGATTCCGATGAAACCTTTCAATTTTCCCATGCTTTTTGAGGCGCTCCCTTTTTAAACCCCTTGTGCTTTCTTTCTGTACTTACTTTTTCGAAATCCTAGTCCCTTCTGTGTTTATTGCTCTGATTCCCTAGCTCTTTTTGTGCTTATTGCTCCAATTTCCTAGCTTCTTTTGTGCTTATCCCTTGATTTCTCAGTTTCTCCTTCTTCTTTAGGTACGCCCCATTGTTTATTTTTTGTTCTTTCTTTCCTTTTAAAGTTTTATTTGCCTTCTTTTTCGCTTGTTTGGGTGAGTTTATAGGCTTTTCTAGTGGACATTGCCCACAGGTTGGGGTTTTCGCCTTAGGTGACAGTAGCCTAAATCTAGTGTTGGGTGATCTATACCCATTGTTATGTCAATCCTTGAGTTGATTTGAGTCGGTCCAAAGGATTCTAAGGAGGGAAAATATGGGTTCTGAAGTTAGATCTAGTGACTTAGAGGCCAGTTTGTCTTCTAGCGCCGATACGGGTGGGGTTGAGATGGATACAACCTATTTTCGTACCTTCGCCTTCCTTTCCTTTCGTCTTTGCTTCACCCCGATGCTTCCATGCCCTTAAGGAAGAGTGCTCTCTGAAGGAGGACACCTTCATTAGATTCCGGGATAGGTTACAATTTCCCAAGGAGACTAGGGTTCGTATTCCTAGAAAATGCGAGAAGTCTTGTGCTTTTGCCCATGGGGAGGTTTGCTTCTAAGAGGTTGCCTTCCTATGTGGCCTTAGGTTTCCTGTCCATCTGTTTATAATGGAGCTCCTTCATTACCTAAATATAGCCTTAGAACAACTTATGCCCAATTCGTGGAGAATCGTCATAAGTTATATGGTAATCTGGACGATCATAGTTGACGGTGATATGATCACATTAAACGAGTTCATCCATCTTTACCATCTGAAAGAGTCCAAAGAGTTTGGTTATTATGAGCTCGTGCCTTGGGATAGAAGGTCTCGACTCATCGTCGATTTGCCTTCGTCCTTCCGTTATTGGAAGTTTAGGTACTTCTTTGTGTCTGTTGGAAGACCCTTTCTGACAACTTCTGGGGGGATGTCCCTAGGCTGTTGCATCAATGGGAGACACCTCAACTCGGTACGTTTGCCTTGCATTTTTTCTTTCTTTTTGGTTTATCTTTTTACTTTGATCATCCCTTCTGACCTTGTGTGTGTGTTTTTTTTTTCTATTTTATAGTCAGAGATCGTCCAGAGTTGGAGAGCAGGTTTGAAGAGCGTGTTCGGGCAGCTGTTGTATACGTGAGCACCATTGACGATTTTGATGATCTAGTTGACCCCCGGACCTTAGCTCGTCACTGTTTGGGACTAGAGCCTACCCACTACGTTCTTCGTGCCATCCATCGAGAAGAAAAAAGTGAGTCACTTTAGGATGAAAGTAGATCTTCTATCCTTCCTTTTCTTTTCTCCTTTTCCTTTTCTTCTTTCATTTTTAACTTTCCGGTTGCTTCTCTTCTTTTTTGCAGAAATGACGACTAAGTTTAATCAATAATTTTACGCTCGGATCAAGGAAAAGAAAAACAAATCCCTCTCTAGCATTGGCCAGCGAAGGTTGAGGGTCGTTGAGAAAGAAAAAGAGAAAGAGGTGACAGAAAATGGTTCATCCACCCTTGCCTTGGACGAGGGATGTGTTGCATCCCCAGCCCTATCTATCAAGGAGATAACTCCTCATGCTAAGAAGCACAAGACATGCGACAAAGGCAAAGAGAAGATGGGGGCCAGTGTCTGGGCAGACGCTGAGACGGCTTTGGCTCGGGCTAATGAAGTTGTGACACCTGAGGAGCTGAAAGAAATTTCCGGCATTCCTTCTCATTAGATGGTGAATCGCCATGTCCATAAGCTCGTCCAAGTAACTTTCCTTCATTTCCTCTTTCTCTCTTTATATATATATATATATATATATATAGATAAGCACGAAGTATATCAGTTGTTCCTTACGCAATTTTGGATACCAGGAGTTGGGGGAGGTGATGCACATCAACACCAAATACTTGGCGAGTGAAGAGAAGGCTGTGATGGCCACTTCCAAGGTGGAGGCGTTGGAAGCTGAAACCTCAAGTTTGAGAAAGGATTTAATAGTGGCGATGGACGTCAATAATTCATCCAAGGAAAAGATGAAAGCTTTAACTGAGGAGCTGAATGTTGAGAGGTAGTTGGTGAAGCAAAGAGACGAGCAATTGGTGGTGGCTAACTAGAAAATGAAGAGCATCGTGGCTAAGGCCATCCATGCTTTTCAACTCACGAAGGAGTACAACGTCATCTTGTTTGGCTGGTATTTTAAGGGATTTGAGCTGTTAAGGAGATACTTGGTAAAGCATGGTCTAGAGACAGATTTGGAGGACCTGGATTTTGAGGCAATTGACAAGGAGATTGAGGCAGATGAGGCAGCGCAAGTTATTCAGGCTACTGCATCTACTTGCGAGGATTCTCTAGTGCCTGAGTAGGGTAGAAATGACGCTCCTGAAGCTTGATTCCCTTGTTCTATTTGCCTGCAAACTTTTTTTTTTTTTTTTTGGGTGCCTTGCCTGTTTTGGGGCTGTTGAACAATTTACCACTTGGTGCCTTGCCTCTTTTGGGGCTTTTGAACAAATTACAGCTTATATATATATATATATATATATATATATGCTTATTTCCCTTGTGTTTATGTTGCTTGCAAGTACTTTCTGTTTGCACCTTTTGCTTATGCTTTTCATCATCCATTGGGGACTCAGAGAATTTTTTGCTCAATTACGAATCTTGTCAATTTAACTAAGTGGATGACCTTCCTTCATCCTTGGGATCTATTCACCTTAGTTTTTGGCAGGAAGACTTACATCCCTCCGAGGAATCTCGTCCCTTGGGGACTTAGAAAAATATTTGCCCAATTATGAATTTTGTCATCTGCACTTCGTGGATGACCTTCCTTCGTCCATGGGATCTCTTCGCCTTGGCTTTTATTGGGACGATTTACATCCCCTTAGGGAATCTTATCGTCTTTTATCTGGACGTTGTACATCCTTTTAAGGAATCTTATCGTCTTTTTCTAGTTAAAATGATTTACATCCTTTGGAGGAATCTTATCATTTTAACTTGGTCAGAGTTTTTGCATCCAGATGGTGATTTCAGTTTGAACGTGAAAAAGATAGTCAGAATATGTTAATTGCTGAATAATACGTTTATTTGATTTGCATTAAAAAGTATAAGACAATGCTGACTGCTTACAAATGGACTACAATTCCTATTCATAATACCTCTTTAGATGTTCAACATTCCAAGGACGAGGTAACTTGTTCCCATCCGAATCTTCCAGGTGATAGCTTCCTCGCTGAGAATAGTGGACAACCATATAAGGTCTTTCCCATGCTGACCCTAACTTGCCTTGTGCTGGATCCTTCGTTACAAGTGTCACCTTTTGTAGAATGAGGTTTCCGATGTGGAACCTTTTAAGCTTTACTCTCCGGTTGTAGTACTCCGCCGTCTTCCACTGATACTTGGCCATTCTTTGAGAAGCTTGGTCTCTGACTTCATCCAAACAATCCAAGTTCAACTTCAATTGGTTGTCATTGCTGTGTTCGTCAAAAAATTCCATTTTAGGGCTAGTGAGCCCTATTTCGATGGGGATGACTGCTTTTATGCCATATGTCAGGTTGAAGGGTGTTTCTCTTATAGGGGTTCTTGTTGTAATTTTGTAAGCCCATAAAACACTAGGTAACTCTACGCGCCATGCTCCCTTTGCCCCGACTAATTGGGCCTTGATGATCTTCAACAATGTTTGATTCGTTACTTCAATCTGTCCATTGGCTTGAGGATGCCCCGGGGATGAATATTTGTTCTTGATGCCAAGGCTTGAGCAAAACAATCTGAATCCTTGACTATCGAACTGATGACTATTATCTGAGATGATCGTCTGCGAGATCCCGAACCTACACACAATATTTTTCCATACAAAAATTTGTACCTTTGCTTCTGTGTTCGTGGCTAGTGCTTCTGCCTCCACCCATTTTGTAAAGTAGTCAATAGCAACGAGTAAGAACATTACTTGCCTCTTTCCTTGTGGTAGAGGCCTCATGATGTTAATTCCCTATTGTGCAAATGGCCAAGGGGAAGTAATGGCCGTCATCTTCTCTCCTGGGACTCGCTGGATGTTCCTATACCTTTGGCAGCTGTCACACTTCTTTACAAAATCTGCTACGTCTTATTGCATTATGGGCTAGAAATAGCCTACCCTCATGATCTTTCTTGTGAGGGACTTTGCTCCCATGTGATCACCGCAAATGCCCCCATGAACTTCTTCCGGAACATACTTGGTTTCTTCTTCTTCAACACACCTCAAGTAAGGCTGTGAAAAGCCTCATTTGTAAAGCTCATCATTCAGCACCGTGAACCTAGCAGCCCGTTTCTGGATCTTCTTGGCTTCGTTAGGATTTGGTGGCAATCGTCCATCCTTAAGATAGGATAGGATTGGGCTTGTCCATCCTGCGCAAGTGTGCATCGAGAAGGTCTGAAATTCTTTGATGCTGGGAGAGTTCTGTTCTTCCAATTTCCAATCAGTCACCTTTGCCTAATGATCTGTTGACGCACTTCTAGCCACTTCGTCAGCTTCTGCATTTTAATCTCATGGGACCTGAGCAAACTCTACCCAACCAAACTTGCTTACCAATTGGTCTGTCAACTTGAGGTATCTCTGCATCCTTGTCTCCTTTGCTTCGAAATCTCCCTTGACTTGCCTTATGACGAGCTGTGAATCACTTCTTAGCAAAGCATTTTTAGCTCCAAGCACCTGGGCTATCCTCAGCCTCATCAGTATAGCCTCATACTCTGTTTCGTTGTTGGTTATGGGAAATTTAAGTTGATCTCCGTATTTCAAATGTCCCCATAGGGGGAAATGATGACAACGCCTGCTTTGCCTCTCTTCTGCATGGATGACCTGTCCGTATGGATCATCCAGAGTTCTTCCTAGTTGTCTTTATGTTTGGGGAAAGTGAATTCTGCTATGAAATCCACCAGCGCTTGGGCTTTTATGGCTGTTTTGGGTCGATATTCTATATCGAACTGACTAAGCTTGATGGCCCATTGTTCCATTCGTCCAGCGGCCTTAGGTTTATTCATTGCTTTCTTAATGGAAATCCCAAAGGTACATTTGGCCTGGTTCAACTTCATACTATCTTGAGTATGTTGAACGTCTCCTTGAGATCGTCTAGATTATTCTCCTTTTCTTTACTCTTGATGAGCATGCCATCTACATATACTTCTATTTTCCTTCCAATCTGCTTGCTGAACATCTGGTTTACCAATCTCTAGTACATGGCTCCCGTGTTCTTCAAACCAAAAGGCATGACCTTATAGCAAAAGAGCCCCTAACTGGTGATGAAGGCGGTCTTCTCTTTATCCTCTTCTGCCATCTGTATTTGGTTGTATCCATAGAAGGCATCCATAATGGTAAGAATGTTGTGCCCGGCTATCAAGTCCACAAGCTGGTTAATCCTGAGCAAAGGGAAGTTGTCCTTCGAGCAGGCATTATTTAAATCCGTGAAGTCGATGCACATTCTCCATTTACTATTTGCCTTTTTTACCATGATGACGTTGGCCAACCATTCAGGATAGTAGACTTCCCTGATGAAGTTAGGAACGAGCAACTTGTTCACCTCGTCCATGACTGCTTTGCTTCGTTCGAGAGCAAAAACTCTTCTTTGCTGGACAGGCTTCTTCTCAGGATCCACATTTAGGTGGTGTTGAATGATGTCCATCAGTATACCAGGCATATTTTCATGACTCCAAGTCAACACATCCAGGTTATCCTTCAAGAAGTTAATGAATTCTTTCTTTGTTTGTAGGTTTAGACTCGTCCCTAACTGGGTCATCTTTGTAGGATCTCCTTCGACCAACTTAACCGTCTCTAGTTTCTCGGCAATTTCTGGCATCTTTTCCTCAATTATCCATGTATGGTTTTCTTTTTATGCCAAAACTACTTGATAACATTCTCGCACCAGCACTTGATCTCCTCTTATTTCCTCAATATCCTGTTCTGTTGGGAACTTCACCTTTAGGTAATATGTGGAAGTGGTTGCTTTCCAATGATTGAGGTTAGGCCTTCCCATGATCACATTGTAGGACGAAGGTGAGTCTATTATCAAGAAGTTGTATTTATTGGTTACCTGGAAAGGTTACGACCCAACCATGACTGTCAGCGTTATTATTCCCCATGGGTACACTTTGTCTCCACTGAAACTGACAAGGGGAGATTCAAATGGACGAAGTCTCTTCGGGTCCACTTTTAACTGCTGGAAGGCAAAGAGGTAAATGATATCTGCCGAGCTCCCATTGTCTACTAAAACCCTTCTAGTATTGAATCTTTTCAATCATGAGCATAATAACCAATGGGTCGTCATGAGACTATTTCACTCCTCTGGCATCTTCTTCCAAGAATAGAATATCTTGGTCCGTCCGTCTTTGCTTCAGAGGTGGCATCCTATGAACACTATTTACCTACCTCTGGTATAACTTCCTAAGGGACTTAAATGATCCTCCTGTAGACAATCCTCCTGTGATCATCTTTATCTCCCTTACGGCACTTTGTGGACGGAGGGGTATATGGTCTTCGTCCCTCTGAGAGGCTTCGCATTGACTCTTGTTATCATCTCTGGATCTGTTGAAATCTCCTTTTTTTACAAATTTCTGCAACTTCCCTTCGTATGAGTTCTTCTATCTGCTCTTTCGGGTCCCTGTAGTCCTTTATGTAATGTTCGTGATCCTTGTGGAAATGGCAGTATTTTCTTTTGTCACGCATGTTGGGTGACGAGTGTAACGGTCTAGGCCATTTTAGGTAGTGTTCATCCTGAATCTGCACCAAAATTTGGTCAATGAGCATAACTAAAGGAGTAAATTTTACCATCTGAGGGTTTTTGTTATCCCTTTGTCTGTTTCCTTCAATATTCTGATGATCTGCCCGTTCCCTTTTTCATCCTCTTCGGTTGTCCTCCTTCTCTTTTCTCTTCTCCTTGGGCTTCTCTACCCCTTCTATTACTACCAGGGTGTCCTCAGCATTCATATACTTTTACGCCTTCAAGAGCATTTCTGCCATCGTTTTAGGAGGATTTTTCGCTAGAGAGACCACGAACTCCCTGGATTTCAATTGGGCTTTGAAGGTCGCCAGCTATACCTTATCATCTACCTCGTCCACCTCCAAAGTTTCTCGAGTAAAACGCATCACATACGACCTCAAGGTCTCTTTTTCTCCTTACTTAATGGTAAGCAAATGGTTTGCTAGCCTTTTTGGACGCTGCCCGCCGATAAAGTGACGGAGGAAAGAGTTGCCTAGCTGCTCGAAGTTGTCTATGGATGATGTCGGTAGCTTAGTGAACCACTCCCTGGTTGCTCCTTTGAGAGTAGTGGAGAAAGAACGACATAAGATCTCGTCAGGGGGTTGCTGAAGGCCCAAAGTTGTCTTGAAGGTGTTGAGGTGATCCAGGGGATCCTTCAAGCCATCAAACGGCTCAAGTTATGGTAGACGAAACTTCGAGGGCACTGGCCACTCTAGGATTGCCATGATGAAGGGCGAATTTGTCCTCCTGACCATTCTATCTAGACTTCGGTCTATTTTCTCCTTGATCGCATTCTACAACTCGTCCATCTCTTTTCTCATTTCCGGTCTGAGCTAGGTCCCTCTGGAGTAACTGGTTGTCGGCAGTCATCTCTCCTCTGGCTGTGTCCATCATCATCTCAGTTGTTCTCAAAACGATTGTTCTCTTGTAATAGTCACAACCTCATCTCTTGGTTCTGTCTAGTAAGCTTCTCCACACTGGCTGCGAGCGTTTGGATTTGTAGAGCTAATGCTGCAAGATCTTGGTTAGCGTTGGACTCCATCTGGACGTGTGAGTTGAATGGAAGTATGCCCTCGAACCTAGGTGCGAAGAAAGTCGTTCCCCACAGACAGTGCCAAACTGATGATGCCAAGATCGTCAATCGAGATGATCGTCTAGTAGGATTGCTAACCAAGATCGTCTAAAAGCCCTGCAAGAACAAATGAAAAGAGGGAAGATCAGTGTGGTGCTTGTCACAGAGCCTCTGATGGTCAAGTTAGATAATTGAGAGAGGAATGAGAGTTTTGATACCAAAATATTAGAGTTTTTGTATTAGAATTCCGTACCTCTTTAGGACCTGAGATACTTGTATATATACCTGCTTCCTTTTCTTGGAGGTGCTCTAATGGTGGTTTAAATGTGGTATTTGTAATGCTTCCTTGAGGTGTTAATGAGAAGATCTTCGTCTCTCCAACGATCAGGAGAGTTATTGCAGTTGTGTAACGTATTGCCATTATTTATGAACCGGTGGCCCTTCCTTCGTCCAATGGATTTGGGTAAAGACGGAGATTAATGGAATGGTTCCTTCGTCCACTAGCTCCTCTCCTAGATGAGAAGGTTCCCCAAGGAAGTTGTGCCAAGTCCATTAACATACATATTACATTTAGCATAAGTTGATATCCTTGATTTGTTAAAACCAAATAACATTATTTGTTATTGGGTTTACAATGGTGGTGATGGCAGTGTTCTTCTAGTTGTTGCAGTAGAGATTGGTTGTGGGACTTTTTTTTGTTTTTTTGGTTGAAGTTATTTTAGTAGGTTGTATTCTAAAAATAAAATCTAGAATGTTAAGTATATTATAAAATTGTATGATATAATAGATAAAGTGACTTTTTAGATAATAAAATAGTATATTTTTCACAATTTTGGATGTTAATGCTTTAATGGCATGTCTCAGAGAAAGTTTGATAATGACCTTAATTAATTAGTACTTGCCCACTAGGTTAATTACTGTACCTTAGTCAATGCCGACGCATGCGGTAGTCCATTTGTACGAGATAATGTCCATAAATGATCTTTAAAGAAAACCAAATTTTTCAGGGAGGCAAAATTCATGGCCATAGAGAAGCTAACACCGAGTAGTGAAAATGACCGTCCAATTGGGAGAGTTAGTATATCTTTCCAGGGGGAGCAGGAGAGCGTGGGTATAAAACTGTTGGGATAGCAGCTCTATATATTATGTTACTATTTCTAGTCATTTCAACCAAAAAAAAAAAAAATGGTGAATATAAATTATAATACTCTTTATTTTCTTTATTTATATGCCCATTGAAACTATGGGCTATACAATGAGAGATAATTCTCTTCTTTGGAGTAGGGTGCAAGTGAAACTTGAACCCAATTTTACCAACGAGGCTAGTTGGCATTAATTATTAACATCAAATCCATATATCAAATCTAAACAAGCATTGGTACTTAAAAGAACACAAATGGTGCTCCTAGGCTCCTAGCAAGTGAGATTATCGCCTGGAGCAACACCAAGTTGGTTACAATATTGAGTGTAGTACTGGACACGTGCTTGGACAGCACCGGAGTTTCCACCATTGCATTCAATGGCACCATTGATGGCTCGAATGGTTGCACCAAAACCTTGGCTTACAACTGGACGAACATTGGTCATCCAAAACCACAAGGCGGTCTTAAAAGAAACAGTCACGTCTGTAGCAACAGTTTCAGGAGAGTTTAATAAGTCGATTCCAAGGCTAGTTCCAGCTGCCCCGTAATTGTAATTCCATGTTAGCTGAAGTGGTCCACGGCCAAAGTATTTTTTGTTAGGGTTGCATGGATACTGTGTGTTGGTCTCGTCACAGTAGTCTTGTGAGGCACCATTGATCTCCTCTATGTAGCAAAAATCTGCCCAAAGATAAACATTAATTTTGTGTTACCTTTCGGGTTAACTTGTGTATTTAATTGTGTGTAATGTATTATATATTATTTTTTTAATTAATTAATTATAAAATGTAGAGAATGATGATTTGAACCATAGTTATTCTTATAAAAGAAATCAAAAAAATTACCACTCATCTACAAGGATTTTGGTGTATACTATATATTATGCAATTCAATAGTTCATCAAAAAAAATATTATGCAATTCAATTATAACCTAAATGCAAAATAATTATCATCTAACTTATAACAAAATTATAAAAACATAACCAAAAGAGTATTATTGTAATTAATATTATAGATTAGATATAGTAGTTAGTTACTTAATTTGACATTAACTAAATTGGATATTGTGGGTGTTTTGTGGCATGCACCTTATTGTATACGTTAGTATGCGTATGATATGTAACAGATTAATTAAAATATATGTTAGATCTTACGTCCAGTCTCATGAGTAACATGAGCAAAGAAAGCTGCAATTTCACGCTTGGAATCATCTGCAGAACCGAGATTTCCAAATTGATTATACGAATTGAGAGCATCAAGAAAACCTGCTCTTGTGTAGAAGTTCTTTCCTGCACAGCTTGCATCAGCCTGATTAATTATCCCATTAAAGAAATCTTGGGTCACAATATCAGCTACAGAACCACCATTAGTAGTAGGTGTAGTAGGTGTAGTAGGTGATCCAGAAGTACAAGGACCTTCTTTGCAGCCCGGGCCACAGTAGTCATTGCCGGTGCCACAATAGCCGAATTGGCTGCAACATAGGTTTGCTGCACAACCACAATTTTGACCCTTCACATATCCAGGCACAAATCCGGCTAGGATTCCGACTAGAACAAGGGTTAGTAGATTCTTTTTCACACTAAGTGCGACCATCTTGGGAAGTTTTGTATGTGGATAAAGAATGAAAAAGATAATGTGTGATGAAAAACAAGATTGGGCATTTGATATTTATAGTGCAATATGTGGTGCAAAAACTCTATGGATGGAGTTCTTACTTTCAATTTGATAATGGCGATTTCAAGATGGCGTATACGGTATGGATCTTGCTGTTCAAATTTGACTTTGTCAACAGGACAAGTACCGGTCAATGTGCCGTTCTTGAATAAGGTAATCGTGCATTTTTTCTGTTCTTGTAGAGGCTGCTTATGACTGTTATACCAAAATTCTAATCATTATCCAAGTAATATTAGACTTTAAATGTGGAAAATTTTGCAACCAAAATTGCCAAATTGCATTCTTCCAAGAGTAAAGGGTTACTGGTTCAGCAAAAGATTGGTAATTTATATGTTCATTTTTTAAACCAAATGCTAAACTACGGAAACAAACTACACATAATTACATGTTTTGAACAAGCTATTCTACTCCTCAAGGTGTTGAAAATTTTTCAGTATAATACATATTTAAGGATTTCGTCTACTCTAGTCACAAGCCCACCAAGTTAGTTGGCCTTGCTTGTTACGTAATCAAGTTGCCCAAACATTCATGAACAATTAAGCAAGCCGTATAAAAAATTAAATGAGAACTATGAGACTATTTCTTTTACTAGATGAATTTATCTTCTTTTTTGAAATATATTTCTTAAGGAATGATTTGTTTAGCACTAGCATTAACCTAAGTAGGCTTAAGGCTTAAGTGTATGGCAAAATCACACCACACGTAGCCAGTGTATGCAGTTTTTGCTATAAATTAAACTAGATAAATCTTCCACCATAACCAAAACTAAGATTAATTATAAAATTTAACCCATGACTTAGGACACGTTTGGTACATTGTAATGATTATTACATGGAAATATGAATAAGTATTACAAGGAATATATTAAGTTGGAATGTAATAAGTATTACTATTCATTAGTTTGGTGACCATTTAAGAATAGAATCCTGAATATGCATTCATAATTTAGTAGAGTATAAAAAGAATATGTAATTAAATCATTTTTAAGTCAAATTTCCTAGAATACACTTATTTTAGGGTGTTCAAAATGAAGCTAATAATTAACAAGAAGGAAAATTTATTTTCTTTCCTTTTGAAGATGTGGCAACTAATGGCTTTTTAGGTAATTTTTTTAAAAGTTATTACATAAAGTGAAGGAATATATATTCAGTACTTTTGATAAGGAATAGTTATTCCTCATTTTGAAGAGTAGCTATTCATAAGGAATAACTATTCATTGTAATAAAAATATAATCAAACAACCAAATAGTTATGCCATAGGAATATCTATTACATTACAGTGTCTATTACAGTCTACCAAACATGCCCTTAGTCATATTAGTATATTACCAATATCAAGTTGTTAAAATTATAGTAGTCGATCTTTATTAAGTTGAACCGGATCAATTAATTTAGCGACTTTTTCTTTGATGGTTTCTTATTGCCTTCATGCTGCAGATAACTCCTGCATACTTCCTTGGAACAAAATATAGTTAAATTTATCTTCTTTTTTAATATTTCTTTATTATTTTTTTTTTTAATGAATGAATTGAATGAATGATTCGTTTAGCCCTAGCATTAAACTAAGTATGCTTAAGGCTTAAGTGTAGGGCAGAATCACACCACATTTAGCCAGTGTTTTTCTATAAATTAAACTGGATAAATCTTCCACCATGATTTGCGCTTCCAAATTAAGGAAGCGATCCGATTTTGCAAGGTCAAGCGTATCTGCTTTGACTCCCAATTAGTCCAACTTTCTAGCTTTGGAGTCTTGACAACTTGCCAAACCTGAACTCTTTTCATCTAGAAAGCTATTAAACTCCTTTCAGAAAAACATCACTGGTGGTGCACAGACTTAATAAATGCCTATAACTACCATAATTATAAATTTCATGCTTAGACAAATAATAATAGTAATAAAAAAACAAGAGGGAAAAATCATATTAAGTTAAATTTTTATCTGCATTGCAACCATAAATTAATGTGAAACTCACATAAAAATAAATAAATAAATTATTGTAAAACTATTTTAAAAACCACCATCCACTATGTTATTGAGTACTATTTAAGTTAGTTTATATTCATATGCATTCTTTTATAAATTATTAAACAAGACTCACATCAAATTCATATGCATTCTTTTATAAATTATTAAACAAGACTCACATCAAGAACATTATTACTCAATTGGTTGACATTTCTAATATTTCCAATGGAGATATTTAGGATTCAAAAATCCTCCTCTACTCTTTCTTGGAGCAAACGAGTAAAGATAAGGGGGATAAATAATTTTATATGATATAAATAAAATGCAACATCATATACACAATTAAATTCCTCAAAATTTAACAGCAACAAATGATTCCTCTCCTAATTTTATTAATTAATTGATTTAATTCAAATTTTAAAATAGTTTTAAAAGTTAATTATAAATAACCACATTATAGTTATGATTAAAAAATGAAAGCCATGCATAGCCAATGAGTCCTAAGACTATCACCAGGAGATTTTTAGTTCAGCAACCTGTAATGCCTCTTTCAAAGGTTTTCCACAAAGTCGTGGTCAACCTTAAATACCTTTAACAAGAGGGATAATTTAATTAGAATTGATTCCAAACAAGGACAAAGTATATTTAATTCAGAATAGTCATGGAATGGTAATATTGTTGTCCTCAGGTTTAGTCCGAGATAGGGGTTATAGGTAGTTTCTCCATCTAGAAAAAATCCATCCTTCAAACCAAAGGCTTCTTGGCTTTATATAATCAATCAAGATGTATCCGAACCCTACATTTGGAGGGTTAGGATTGGATTTTCCTGATACTTGTTCCATCAGGGCCTTACTAGAAGGTTTTTACACTGAGGTATAAGCTGCGTGGAATAGTGGATACTGTTCATAAGCCATGTTTCTCATTAATGCGGCTAGCTAAGTGGTTGCAATGCATTTAATGCGGAGGGGATGGTTGCTTTATCCCTCCTCTTTCCTTTCTTCTTTGTTCAATGCCAAGTAACTCTTTTCACCTTCAGTCTGCATCCAACTTCCTTTAGCTTTGGTTCTTGGCTTGCTGAGAGTAAGTTAGTGTCCTCGAAGTCCTCGTCTACTATAGTCTTTCTGCCTTTGCACAAGGTCACTAGTATTTTTCCAAGGACATTTTGCTAAATTTTCCCGAGGTTTGCTTCCTCAGTACTGTCCTTAATCACTTTATTTGTATTCTTTGATCCTCGTCCCCTCACAATATATATATATATATATATATATATATATATATATATGTTCTCTCATTTAAAATGATAAAAGAGAAGTTAGTTTTTAATTAAAACAAGTCAATGTTATTTACTATGGACATATATTCGATTTACTTGAATATTCTTGGACAATGTTTTTTTACGTAAATAAAACTAGTTATTCTGAAATATATATATATATATATATATATACTACATTTTTTAAAATTTAAACCTAGTTTATCAAAATTCATAAAAAATAAATTGTGCTGAATAATGTAAAAAACCTCGCTATCAACGCCTAAAGTTCTGCTTCTAAGGAACTTGTACATTTTGGATACATGCATGTATGCATTTGATATGAGCACGCGTATTAACCCCCGTAACTCATGCGGCAGCAAGACCTTGTAGTTAGTTCCTATATATTGACATTGAAAATTACTTGTCAATGACGTAAGTCATAAAATACAAATAAAGGAAGAATCAAAAACCCTAATCGAAGAAGACTTTAGTACATTACAAGAGATGGTTTCAAATACACTGGGTATCGGTTCCATGATGAAGTTATGACTACTATTATCTGTTTAGTTATAAAATCCAAAAAATTTACAGTATAAAGACGAAAGCAAAATTCATGCAAACTATAAGGATAGATCAAACATTACTTTAGTATTTACTTTTGTAATCCTTATGTTTTAACATGGTATTAGAGTCACTTTTCTATGGTCTTCACTAGCTTTCAAGCTGCCACTACCAATTATCACTTGGTTAAATTGTTGACCACCTTTGACCATTGCCGGAAGCAATTGTCCAAAACCTTTCGATCACTGTTTTTATCCTAACATGAAACTATTCCTCTTTATTTATTTATTTATTTATTTTTGTTTAGATTCCGATATTCAAGTCTATTTTCCAATTTGAAGAACCCAAGTCACACAACTTAACCCATCAATCATTCTTTTTGGGTTTAATTTATGCAAAATTTATCAACTCACTCATGTGCTTCATCACAATGCCATCCTCTACTAATATTCCTCAAGCCACTAGTTTAACCATCCTCTGATCATAGCATCCACTATTTGGTCATTGGTGCACCCTTTTGTAGGCCCTTGTAGCCATCTTCTACATTCAATCGTCATCACTATTTGCTGCCATCTTTAGCATTTTGCACAAGTTATTCTACATTGTGGCTAGCTTATTTTACAACTAATCCAGTCACTCATGGTCATCTTCAAGGCATCTTCATGAGACTAGATTTCAATCTCAAGGCATCATTAGGTTCTATATTGAGTTTGAGAGGGGATGTTGGTAGGTTATACATATCACATTTAGTATAAGTTGATATCCTTGTTTTGTTAAAGCCAAAGAACATTTTTGTCCTTGAGTTTAGTCCAACCAAGGAATTCTCCTAATTTAATGTTCCTATATGTATCCTACTTAGAGTTCACTATAAAACAACAATTTTTAATAAGAAGGATTTTGTCGCTAAGAATTTTATGTTGTGGACGTAGGTCATCAAACCAAATCACATATCTCTTCTTACACCTGCTCTCTCCTTGTCTCTCTACATCTTTTATTTTTACATGTAGGATTAAGAAATGGTTCATACATGGAAACGTGATCTCATGGATTACAAGTGAAAAAAAAAAAAAAAAAATTTGTAAGGGGTTCCTAATTGAATTCGGTTAATAATAGTTAAAATTGTCAAGCATCATCTGTGTTAGAACTTCATTCCTTCTTCCATGTGTTTGTGTGTGTTCGTTTCTCCCTCCAAGCATTAATTGTGCAATTATTCAAAAAGTTAATATCATAGCCAACAGACAACTTTCTTTTTCCGAAGTGCTGCAATAGTTTGTGAAAAAAGATTACTCCTTTATGATTCTTTTTTTTATTTTTTGATAGAACTCCTTTATGACTCTTGATATGGCATGTGTTAGAAAATACTTTATCATACCTTCATAAACTCAATTTAAAAATAATAATAAAAAATTGACCAATGTTTTGTCCTTTCTTATTCTCTGTTTTATGGGGTTGTAATATATCTGATTCAATGTGTTTTCTCATATCACTTTTTCTCAAGGTTTTCAAACCTGGACCGTTCATTGAACCATAAAAAAAAAAAAAAAAAGATTCAAGGTTTTTGAGGTCGAACCGAGGTCAGATCAAGGTCGAATCGTGATGACGTCATACTTAATTTAATAATTATTTTAAATAAAAATAAAAACATTAAATTAATAAAAATAGAAAAATTAACTGAAAAAGTATAATTTAATATAGAGATATATCTTTCAAATATTTTTTATATCATAATTTTTACAAGACAAATAAGAAATGTCAAATCTTAAGCAAATATAAATAAAGTGTATCTTTATTTATTTACATCGTAATCAGTAAAACTTGTGATAATAGTAATAATAATGATAATAATAATAATATAATAATTATTATAATATAAGAATGAGAAGGACACTTACCTCAAATAAAATAAAATATTTAAATTATCTAATAATTTAAAAATTAAAATAATTATTTAATAATTTATAATTATAAGTATGAGTATATCTATTTCCAAAAACAAAAACTTTAAATATTATAGCAATACTAGTATTATTATAATATTTCACACAACTTTTACTACAACTGGTTATATGATAAGTTGTGAGTGAAAAAAATTGTGGATGCATATGAGTTTATATTTTTATCACTCACAACTTATGACAAAAATTGTTAAAAATATTATAATATTAGCATTATTCTAAATATAAATTTGTTGCAATACTATAGCAATCTAGCAATACACGTACATTATGTCACATCACGTTGGGCTCAAAGGCCAAAGCTAAAAGGAAGTAATGGTTCATCAAAAAAAAGAAAAAAAAGAAAAGAAAAGGAAGTAATGGAGAGCTTTCACGTGGAGAGCTCATCTTTTATTCAAAATTTAAAAGCTTTCATCATTTTCAATGCTAGGCAACAAGTGTCTGTGTACTGTAGACACGTGGAGAGCTTAGGAAGCTTTCAATATTTCCAATGCTAGGCAACTTTCAAGTGTCCATGTCAGTGTAGTCAAGTCATAACAAATACAAAGAAAGGGAAAGTGAGAAACCAGACCACATACATAACAAAGTTCAACAAAAAATAAAAAATAAAGAGGGAGACGGACAGAGAAGAAAAAGAAAAAAAGAAAAAAAAAAGAAGAAGCAGAAGAAGAAGAAGAAGCAGTTGCTTCATGGCGCCACCCTTGCTTCGCCGTTGTCTTCTTACTTTTCTCCTTTTCTGTGTTTTTTTATTTTTTTATTTTAGGTCCAAATTCAATGGGTTGCTTCATGGCGCCACCCCATCTTCGTCGTCCTTTTCTACCTTTTCTCCTTTTCTGTGTTTCTTTTTTTTTTTGGGTTCAAATTCAATGGGAAGTAGGGAAACGTGAGAAGCGGTCTAATCACGGTTCTCAGAACCGTGAGGTCTGACCGTGGTTCGCACAAGTCCCTACTTTTTTCCCATAGAACGGTTCTTGAGGCTAAAAGAACCGCAAAAAAGAACAATTTGAGGTTTTCCCGGTTGGACCGTATGGTCCGGTCCAAGTTTCAAAACCTTGCTTTTTCTTAAATAAACATGCTTCATGTATAACCTTTCAAATGGGTGTGTGTATATAAATCCAATGGAGGAAATATATTATTTTGCTTCACCAGTACGTGGCCTTTTTCCAAATAATATACTTACAATTAAACCAAAAAAAAAAAAATCCTAATTAATCAATTGAAATACAGACAACACACTGATGATAATCATGCATGACCTTTTCTTAGACCAAAAGATGCTAAAATTTTATTATCTCCCAACCTAACCTCTTCGACACTTTTGTGATCCTTTTTTTTCCGGTATTTAAAAGACATTATAAGCCAACCCTAAATGGGATTTTTTAGAGGTTTTTAGAGAGAAAAGAGTGCATCTTATGCCTCCAATTGTAGATCTATGGTTTTTGTATCCAAAACTCTCTAAAGTCTTTTATCAGCTATGATCACCTAAGAAAACTAATGAAACAAACCGTTTCAAGGAAAAAACCTAAGGAGGATTTTACCTAGTTATCCTCAAGGTAAACAAATCCACTAATAGAGAATTGAAATTTTTACAATAAGATTTAACTCTAAATCTATTGTTACCTTCAGTAGTAACTTGCTGACACGACCACGTGCAAGCTCCAAAACCACGGATTCTTCTCTCTTGGATTTACAGTACATAAGCTCCCATGCTTATGACTTTGAGATCTCACTCAAAGGTTTAGCAATGTAAACTCTCCAATTTGTGATTTCAAGACCACATTTGAAGGTTTAAATCATCAATTATGTATGATCCGATCACAGCAACTTCAAATCTACAGGTTCTAATGGTATGAGAATGAATTCTGGTAGTGACTTTGAAAGAGGAAGGCAAAATACCTTTTAAATCTCACAAGAGCACCTCCAAATTCTTCTTAAAACGTGCCTTAGGATTTCCTTTAAATCCTATGTGAAATAGATATGAAACCATAATCACTTAATGGGCTTAATGAGCAGTGGGCCAAAATTAAAATCTACAAAATTTGCATCTCAATCAGTCAAACCATAGTCTCGATCGGTCAAACCTAGCATGTTTCGAATTCTTCTTTTTGTAGCTTGTATTTTTTTGTGTCCTAACTTGTTATACCTTGAGTAATGTCTAATAAATCCTATAGACTCTAAGATTTATACATAGACAAATTTGTGTTCATGGTTTGCCAATTGTTCTAAACTTTTAGAATCTAACAATCTCTCCTTTTGGCAATCCGTGACAAAACTTATATACAAAATGAAATGCTCAAATACAAGAATAGCCCCATTACAATAAATTGCCCAAATACATCACAAATCCCAATCTAAGACTTCTAACCTAAAAGTTACAAGAAGAGGCAGAAGGTCTTGATCAGAATGTACTTGTCTTTCCTAAAACACTCACAAGAGTACATCAATGCATGTGTGGAAATAATGATAGATAAACAACAAATAACAAATATGCAATAACAACAAATAACAAACATGTAAAATAACTCTCCTCCTAAGTTTGATACATAAAAAAATAAATAAAAACTTTTATTTTCTCCCCATTTCAAAAACAATTTCATCTCCCCCTAAATAAAAACAGTTTAAAAATCTTTTAAACAAGATTTCCCAAATTTCATCAATTTCTCCCCCTTTTTGTCATGTATTGACAAAGACAACCCAATAAGGAGGTAGACAGTAAGCATGCACAACAGAAGATAAGAGAAAATAAAGAACCAAGAGAACACAAAAGAATTCAGCTCTATAGAAAATAGAAGCAACTCACCTTATGAAGAGCACAGATTTTAAAAACAGCTTTCTCCCCCTATAAAACACAACAAGTTTGGGAAAACACAATTTTGGGGAAAATTTAGGAGGTGGGGAAAACAAATCCACACATAAGTTGAGGATACACATGAATACAAATATTCTCTCTTTCAATATATGCAAACTTGAGACTATGTGACCCAAAACAAAATATTTTTGTTTGTTTGTTTAGACCCATAAACAAATGCATGTAAACATTCTAGGCACAATCATGCAATGTGTTTTAGAGAAAATATTTACACATGTATTATCCATCATATCTCAAAAATATTTCCAATTGTCAGCAGTTCACACATCAAGAAAAAATAGCTTTTACTAAAGTGTATAGAACTCAAAAATTAATCAATCAATTTTTAAATCAAGTTGAGTACCCAATTAAGCAAAGTGTATACGTGTTGTGTATGAAAATAATAAGAGATATGACTGTAAAAATGCAAGATGGATAAATAAAATAATGGAATGCATGTGAATCCTATCACAAAATGATGCATGAAAAAAGAGATTGGTTAAGAATCTAAAAATTGAAAATTTTCCAATTTCAATCGATCAAGCATTGATTAGACATCGATCAAATCAGGCAAAGAGTTTTTGGTTTAAAGCCTGAACAATTTCGATCAATCAAGGGAGATCTTTGATGGTGAACTAAAAAACGGACCATCTCCAGTTCGTCCATAGAGTCGTCCAAGACCATAAGGGTCGTCCATGACCAGAGAGGTCGTCCATGACCAGAGGGGTCGTCCAAGACCAAAAGGGTCGTCCAAGACCCAGAAGGTCGTTCGGGTCATCCAAGACCCGGAAAGTCATCAAGACCAGAATGGTCGTCCAAGACCAGAATGGTCGTCCAAGACCATAAGGGTCGTCCATGACCAGAAAGGTCGTCCATGACAAGAGGGATCGTCCAAGACAAGAAGGGTCGTCCAAGACCAGAATGGTCGTCCAAGACCATAAGGGTCACCCAAGACCATAAGGGTCGTCCATGACCAGAAAGGTCGTCCAAGACCAGAGAGGTCGTCCAAGACCAGAGAGGTCGTCCAAGACCAGAAAGGTCGTCCAAGACCAGAAAGGTCGTCCAAGACCAGAGAGGTCGTCCAAGACCAGAGAGGTCGTCCAAGACCAGAATAGTCGTCCAAGACCAGAATGGTCGTCCAAGACCAAAGGGTCGTCCATGACCAGAAAGGTCGTCCAAGACCAGAGAGGTCGTCCATGACCAGAGGGGTCGTCCAAGACCAGAAGGGTCGTCCAAGACCCGGAAGGTCGTCCAAGACCAGAATGGTCGTCCAAGACCATAAGGGTCGTCCATGACCAAAAGGGTCGTCCAAGACCAAAAGGGTCGTCCAAGACCACAAGGGTCGTCCAAGACCAAAAAGGTCATCCAAGACCACAAGGGTCGTCCAAGACCAAAAAGGTCGTCCAAGACCAGAAAGGTCGTCCATGACCAGAGAGGTCGTCCAAGACCAGAAAGGTCGTCCACGACCAGAAGGGTCGTCCAGGACCGGAAAGGTCATCCAAGACCATAAGGGTCGTCTAGCTCACGAAGTGACCTAGACGATCTCCCAACACTTAGGAAAAATTCCGAAGATGGATTTGTCTACACCAGCTTGTAATTCAGACCACGCGTTACTATTTTATCTTCTTCATCGCTATGGCAGTTATAGAAGATAAGACTTCTTATTCTAACTGCTATAGCGGTTGTGGGAGTTGAGTCTGAATCTTCGGAATCTCCATGAATATTGGGGCGGTTACTAAACAAGTAACCGCTATAAGGCCTACTATATAAAGACTCATCCATGCAAAATAAGGGGGAGTTTTTTCACTATTACATAAAAGTTGGGAATTCCTGAGTTTCCAAAACAAAAAGACTAACTTAAGCATCGGAGGGTTCTTGGCCGGTTCACCCCGGTCACCTTTGATCTTGTGTTTCTTTCTTTTCAGGCCTTCCAAGCAACCATTAGCCCATTGAAGCTCGGAGCATTCAGCCTACTGATTTTCTGTGCATCATCAATCTTCAATTGGTCGAAACAATGAAAATTTTTAAAACTTAAAAATCTGGAAATTTTTTGTAGAAAAACAACTTGAAAGCAATTTTTATGACTTAATGCAGATGAACATTATCTAGAAAAGTTTTAAAAACATGATGCCTTTTAAATATCAAAACCAATCAAGAAGTTACAAATAAAGATTTTAAACTTCTAAACACATTTTTCTTCAAATTCCCAAACAAAACAAAAATTTGCATTTACACATCAATTCATATGCAATTAAAGATGACCAGATTAGTCAACACATAATCATACGTACAGAATTTAGCAAAGATTTTTGTGTAGTGTGTGCAACTAGTAATTGTACAAAGTACAGAAAGGATGATATATAGATAGTAATCAAACAAATTTTCTACATCATCAATTACATTAGTTTGAAAGTGACTATCACCTAAAGAGTTAGATCATATAACTCTCACATCTCTTAGAAAACACGCTCACAATCAGGTAAAAGCATTTTGATTCTTTTTGCTTTTTCTTTTTCTTTTGATTTTTTAAAAAAATTTCTTTTAAGCACAATCAAAGATATCATGCATGGGCATATAGGAAATAGAAAAGAATTACCCTTCTTAAACATTTTTTTTTTAAATAACACCTTGTTTAATCTTGCTGTGCAAGTGCTACACCTTACTGAGCACAACTTTTATAATTTGCACACAGATGTTCATAATTGGCGAGTAACAGTGGTGAGATGATTATTTATGCCTTTCTCCTAGGATTTCTAGTCCTTATAATTAAAAGAATATGACATCAAAATCAAGAGCATATGTTTAAAGACTATAAATAACTCACGCAGTTAAGCACGACATAGCACAAACTAGCAAAGTGTAGAAAAAATAGCTCATCAAAGCTAAACAAAGGTACATAGTCATAAATGCAAATTTCATAGGCCAGCATTAATTACACACTTGGTGATGTGTAATACAAAAAAATAAATAAAAAATAAAAAATAAATAAAAATCTTTTTGTGTTTTTAAAATTTTTATGACCAAAAACCAAAAGGCACACATTATGCTAAATGAAAAAAATGCAAATACAATGCATGATAGTACTCAACTAAGCTATAGAGAATACATAAACAAGAAATATCAATTTCTTAATTAGCCCTCGAGTACATGTACAAACTAGTACATACTCATACAAAATAAAAAAATAGCTCATGCACTCAGTTATGCAACACATACTTTCTATGTTTCTCCACAATATCAAGCATGTTCTAAATCAAGAAAGAGATATTATAATTCATGTAATCCTCAAGAAAAAAATAAAGCAAGACACAAAATAAAATATTTTTATATTTTTGAAAATTTTCAATGTTTTTGGATTTTTTTTTTTAAATAAACAAAACAACCTAAGAAAATAAAACAACCAAAAACTATAAGAAAACATGTCCATAAATAATTTAAAGAATTAAATCAGGGACTGGTAAACAACACTCAGCTTAGTGAATAATTTCTCACCCATATAGCACGAGTCTTTAGCTTTGTTGGTGAAGAACCATGAGAAGCAAAGTGTATTTGAGAGATTACAAACTTCTTCTGAGACAGACAGAAATCTTGCAATTTCCTTTCACAAGCCAACGAGTTTAAATTTTTCAAAAACATATGAAACAATTTATCAAGACTTGTAGCAATGGAAATATCATCATATATCCTAGATTGAAACACAGAATACTTAAGTTTCAATTTATGACAGTTAGGACAAATGTGACCGGAAACACCACAAAAGTGACAAACTTAACAAATTTAGGAACATTAGTATTTCTAACAATAGATCTAGTCTTAGATTTTGATTTTTGCCTCAACAGTGAACAATTTGGTTTAATGTGACCAACAACGCCACAAAGATGACAAGTAGGCACAAAAACTGTTTTTTTTTTTTTTTTTTTTTCCCTCTAACAGGAGGTTTAGACATAGGTTTAGAAACTTCAGCATCTACATCAAAACTTTTACACCTTTGTCTAACCTAGCAAAATACGCATTTTCTTTATGATTCCTCTTGAAAGGAGGTTGAAAATTTTTGTCTTTAGGCTTAAGAGAAACTATAATAGAATTGTCATCAACAATAGGCTTAGTACTAGTCAAATTTTCAAGTTTAACTTTAGACTCAGCTAATTCTTATTCCAAACTTTTCATCTTTTCATCTTAAGAGGAAAATTGATTTCTCAAAAATTCATTCTTTTTATAAGATTCACCTAATCTCACAATCAAATCCTCTTTTTCAAGATTAGCCAATTTTAACTCTTCTTTGAATTTCTTAGCAATTTTCATAGATTTAAATAGTTCCCTATGGAGAGTTTCATAGGCATCAATAAGATCAACAGAAATATTAGTCTCTTCTTTATTCAAATTTTCACAAATATGAGCAAAAAGACACTTAAAATTATCAATGACTGAAGGGATTAAGGATTTCACTCAGGACATTAATCCAATCAGAGTGAAACTGCTCTAATACCACTTGTTTGTTTGTTTAAACCCCATAAAACAGATTGTTTAATGAATTAGTCAAGTGTTTACTTAGGTTAATTATGAGATCTAGGTTAAACAACAATATATGAATTCATGCACAGTAGAAAAGAAAATAACACAGATATGATCAACCAGAAAAACCAATGAAATGAACCGTTTCAAGGTAAAAAACCTAGGGAGGATTTGACCTATCTATCCTCAAGGTGAACAAATCCACTAATAGAGAATTGAAGTTTTTACATTAAGATTTAACCATAAATCTATTTTCAGCTCTAGTAGTAACTTACTAACACAACCACATGCAAGCTCCAAATCTATGCACTCTTCTCTCTTGAATTTGCAGCACACAAGTTCCTACTCTTATGACTTTGAGATCTCACTCAAAGGTTTAGCAACACAAACTCTCTAGTTTGTGACTTCAATACCACATTTGAAGGTTTAAATTATTAGGACATATGTGATTAAATGTTAGGAACATATGTCAAATTAGAATTGGCTAATCCTTTGACAAAATGCACTTCACTTGTAATTAGGTAGATCTAGGATGTGTTTAATGCTTCAAGGAACAAAGTTTCAAGATTAAGTGTTGAAACCATGCAAGTCTCTCCAAGAAACAAGTGAAGAAGTGCTGGATTTTAAGACTCGACAGCTAATATCTATCAAGGTTTAAAAAGCTGTTGAAGCCTAATGCTCGACAACTAGCTTAACAGATAAGCTATCTATCGAGATTTATGAAGTTCAGTTTTTCAGAACTTATTTCAATCCAATCTGTGAATACATGTTTGGGCTTTCTTTTCTCACAATCCTAAACATAGATAAGGATTTTTTTAAGGGCCATCAAAGGTTGCACAAGTGTGAAGCAAAGTTGTGTTCATGCAAATTGTGACCAAAGACAGAATTTGCCCCAGTTCATCTTTCTCTTGAAGAAGTTGCTATGTTTGTACACTGTAAGGTTTTATGCTTTGTGATCTTCATCATGTGATGAACTGAAGAACTTTGCAGCTAACATCTTTCTCAAGTTTGTGAGTAAGCCGAATACTGGGATCCGCGCATCGAATTGGTTAGTCACATACTGGGAGCTGTGCATTACAAAGAGAGATTATCACTTTAGAACAAGTCCAATTGGGTATTAGGGTAAGGGTTCAACTGTAGGTTGGTATAAGATATTGAGATTCCTTTACTTGTAACCACTCATTGTAATAATAGTAAATTCTCGGGAGTGGTGACCTTAAAATCACCTGGTGAGGTTTTTACAGTGTAGGTTTTCCCCATTCGTAAATAAATCACTGTGTCAATTTAATTTCCGCATTTAGTTAATTGGTGATTTGCTTATGCTACCACATGTATTTCATGCTAATTGAATTAATTAATTAACTTGGCAAATTAATTTGTTAATTCATCACAAAGAGTCAATACATTTTTGGCCTATCAAGTGGTATCAGAACAGGTACACTCTGATTAGGTTTTAATCTTTGTTGTGTGATCCATTGACCCCTGTTTGTCATGGATAGAGGACAGTCTCTTATTATACCTCCTTTATTTGATAGCACTAACTATGCATATTGGAAAGTACGCTTGAGAGCTTTCTTGCAGCCATTAGATGAAAAGGTGTGGCAAGTTGTGGAGATAGGCTAGACCAAGCCTAAGGAAGCGCCAGCTGATTGGGATGGTGCTAAGATCAAGGCAGAAAACTTCAACTGCAGGGCATTGAATGCTTTATTTAGTGTAGTCACGAATGGGGAGTTCAAGAAGATATCTTCTACTAAAACTACTAAGGAAGCATGGACCATTCTCCAGACAACCTATGAAGGAATCAGGGCTGTCAAGGATTCAAAGCTTCAAAGGCTTACTACGAGCTTTGAAGAGATTAAGATGGAGGAGGATGAGTCATTCAATGAGTTCTATACCAAGCTCAAGGACATAGTGAACTCAACTTTTAATCTTGGGGAAACAATTTCTAAACCTAAGATTGTTAGAAAGGTGCTTAGATCTCTACCTGAGAGATTTCATGCCAAGATCACCATAATTGAGGAATTGAAGGATATTGATAAAATTCCTTTGACAGAGCTAGTTGACAATCTGCAGACCTATGAGTTAGGTTTGACAAGGATAGGGAAATCAAGCAAGAACAAGAGCATGGCATTGAAAGCCAAGAGCAGTGACACTGATGAGTCTTCAGACGATGAAGATTCTAAGATAAAATCCTATATCACTTGGCAATTCAAAAAGTTTACGAAAAATGCCAATACAAAAGGATTTGACAAAGACCGTAAGCAGTCCAGCTCGTCTCAGTTCAAGAACTAGGACAAAGGAAAGAAGGATGCTAGGGATGGAGGTCAGTATACTATTCTCTCAGGACCAAAATGCTATGCATGTCAAAGTTTTAGACACACAAAACAAGAGTGCCCTACATATTTTAAGACCATTGGAAAAAGCAAGACACTTGTTGCTACCTTGAGCAACACTGAGTTTGAAGATGATTCCGACAATGAGGATGATGGAATCCTAAATGCCTTCACTACCATTGTAAATCCTATTAAAGGGATTGTAAAAGATGTGGATGAAGAAGAGGAATTGATGGAGTCTAAGTTTGAAAAGATGGATAGGCAAGATGACATCCACACAGCCTATGCAAAGTTATACAAGGTCTCGGAACATGAGAAATTATATAGGTTGGCCACCAAGAAACTCAATGATGTGGAGCTTGAATAGGAAGAAATCTCCATGAAGTTTGATGAAACCAATCAGACTATTGGAGCACTGAGATTTGAGAATAATTTCTTGGCTAAGAAGACCAAGAAGCTTGAGGCAAAACTTTTCCAAGTCAGAGCCCAGTTGGAAAGGACTTCAAGTGTAAAGTTTGATAAGATGCTCAATTTTTAGAAATCTACTTCCGATCGAACCAGTTTAGGGTATGATTTCTCTTCTCCTAGTATTGCTTCTGCTAATACTACTATTGTTGTTCCTCCTAGTAATAATGATGAATCTGAAAACAATGATGTGCAAAATGTGTTAGCTAGTGAAAACATAGACAAGGGTAAATCTATCTTAGGAGCACCCTCTAAGCAGGATAAGAAAGAAATCAAAAACCCTAGGGCTAAGAAGGGAAACACTCAAAGGCCTAAACAGAAGAAGCAGCATCTCTGTCATAATTGTGAAGCAGCTGGACATACTCGACCTAATTACTACAAGTGGTTAGCCACTCAACAGAGCAACAATATGATCTCATCGGGAAACCAGAATCAGTTTCCATCCTCCTTTGCTCCTCCTAGGGATCTTCTCAAAACCCTTATGTTCCTTTCGAACTTGAATGGTTTCAATTCTTCCCTCTCACTGCCAAAACAAGGGTTTTCTAAACGGAAAAGTTCTTCCAAGGTGTGGAAGGAAAAAGGCTCCAAGTAATTCTGTCACTTTTTCTCTCTCTCCCCTTCTTATTTTTGTTTTCTTTGTTTTTACATTACTTGTGTGTTTTTTGTGTTCTGGGTCAATTTAGTTTTATGCATTGTTTTATTTAACATGTTTTTGTTTGTTTAATTTTTTAGTTTTGCTTTATTTTGTTTTTCATAAAAATTAAAAAAAATGAAAAATCAGAAAAAAAAAAATATATTTAAAAAGTGTTTGTGTACATTGGTACTTGTGTACCTTGGATGGCCATTGAAACAAAGTTTTCTAAATTTTGTATCTTTTGTAACTTAGATGAGCATTTTCATGCACAACTAAGCAAGTGGGCTTTATGGCTCGTGTTCGTGATGAGTAAGATTAAGTAATCTCTTGTGCTTAACACTCGTATCACTCTTTTTGACAAGAAAGACTAGAAAATCCTAAGAGAAAGGCATAAATAACCATCTCACCACTGTTACCCGCCAATCATGAAATGATATTCGTATACTTCAGCATAGCAAAAGTGGAATGTCAAATGCTTAACATCATTGGGTATTTCTTTTCTATCTCTTATATGTCCATGCATGGTTTGCTTAAAAGAAAAAGATACATAGAAAAATAAAATGCAAAAAGAATCAAAATGTTTTATATATGATTGCAAGCGTGTATTTTAGGAGATGTGAGAGTTATAGGATGTACCTCGAAGGTGATAGTCTCCATCAAACAGTTATGATTGTATGTGAGTTAAAGTGATTTTCTCATATCTCAAATCGTCATAACGTGTAGACACTTATGCAATCTTGCGATGTTTTTCACACACAACACGCAATATTCTTTGCTACTTTTGATACAGGTGCAGGTACAATGTGATTTGACTATCAAGGAATACAAGAGTTAATGTATACTCACTAAACTGTCTTAACTTGTTTTTTAAATATAAAATTGGTTAGACTTGTTTAGTATGTGTGTGTGTGTTTTGGATCTATGAGCTTGACATTTTTCTTTTTGAGAGATGATTTTAAGAGCTTAGAATGTTGTTTGGATCTTTGGTTGTATAGCATGCTTGATTGCATTCATATTTGTGTTTTTTCTCTTCTTGAAAAATTGTTTTTAAGCAATCTTGATAACTGCTAGACACCTCTTGACAACTAAGCTATCTATTGAGCCCCTTCAGCCGCTTTTTATTACATTCTCGATAGCTTCTTGATCCATCAAGAAACTTTTTGGATTCTTTATAGATTCTCGATAGCTTCTCAATCCATTGAGATCCTTTAGCTGTGGACACCTCTCGACAGATCCTGGATAGCCCTTCGATAGATAATTCACGCGTTTTAAAACTCGACACCTCTCAACATCTCTCGATCCATCGAGCTTTATGACTTTTCTATATATAGGGTCTGCGCAATTTTTCTTCATTTCTCCTCGATCTCTCTCAATTGTTTTTGTCTTCTCATTTTCCCAAACCTTTCTCTCACACTCCAAACCTCAAACCCAAGTGTTCTTCAATCTTAAAGAGCATTTTCTGCTTCTGGTATGTCTCTATTTCATTCATTCATCATGCATTTCACATTTTTTACCTAACTTTTGGGTTTTTGTTGAAAATTTGGGGGTTTTCAAAATTGTTGCGCTTTTCACAAAATTTTTCGGTTAGTTTTTGTGAAAATGATTTTAAATCATCATGCATTGCATCATATTTTCATTTTAACTATATTTTCATGCATTTTAAATCTGTGATTACTATGTTAAATTGTTGTATGCTAGTAGGTTTAGATTGGGCTGAGCCCATGATGTATTTAAGTTTGCATTTCACATGTTCATGCATTTTCATGCATACGTACCTTCAATTCTTTTTATTCTTTTATATTGTGTTGTTGGCACTTTTCTGATTCTCTCTCTCTCTCTCTCTCTCTCTCTCTCCTTCTTGCATTAGTCTGCCCTATGGCACCTAAACTCAAATCCACTCCATCCCAAAACCCTCTTCATTCTAGGGCATCCACTTCTTCTTCTGACCCTACTCCTTCTCACGTACAGTTCCGTGATGATAAAGCCCGAAAGGACTTTTCAAAGAACTTTTCTCGACGAGGCATTCATTCGGAACGCCAAGTCATCCTATCGGATTTTTCCAATACTAACCTTCCCACTATCATCTACAGTCAGGGTTAGGGGTCACTATGTGACATCCCGGTCACTTATACCTTTGTGATCATACAGGAATTTAACTCCAATATGTACTAATTCGATACTTCTGTACCTCATTTTTCTCTCACGTGTTTGAGGTACACGCATTGTAGTTACTATGAATATTGTATCCGAGGTACTACATGTTCCTAGGATAGCGTATCCTGACTACCCTGGCTACAATTGTCTAAGGACTGTATCCAAAGATGAACTCTTGTCTCTATTTTGTGAGACACCTCCATCTTGGGGTGACCATCAAAAAACCCCTTGCTCGGGCTTTGCAAAATATTCGAGATTCCATAACATGGTGATGACATTCATTCTTCATCCTTTGTCTCATTATAACTCCATTACAAAGCCTCGTGCTCGCTTTTTGTTATCCCTCTTAGAGGACATTTCTATTGACTTCCCTTCTCATTTTATTCTATCCCATATAGATGTTTATAGAGATACGGCGACTCGTGATAAGCTCATTTTTCCTTTCGCTATCACAAGGCTTCTTCGTCATTTGTTTGTCTCCTTTCTTGAGTCTCCTCATTTCACGGTTATGAGTGCCATAGATACTGCTACCATTCGATGAAGGGAGGCACAGCTTAGATCGAGGCGGCCCCGACCAAAGATGGCAACTCCTCCAGCTTCTACTGCTTCTTAGTTTTTTGCAGGTGGAGTGACTCTCAAGGCCATCATAGTATAGCTTGTATGCATGGATGCTCGCCTTGACACACTCAATGATGAGTTGTGTTAGGTGAACACCCGTGTTGGTCGTTTCACATGATAACAGGCTGTCATGGGTGGTTTCACTATTGCTTCTTCTCCATCTCCACCGGCTTTCGAGGATGAGAGTGATGATGGCCCTGGCAGTGATGATGTTGATGAGGATAAGGATGCTAGCTCGCCCAGTGATGATGAGATGTCTACTTGATGTACTTACCCTTTGTCACTCATGACAAAAATAGAGAGTAGTCATATACATAGGGGGAAGGTTAGCATAGGAGATTTTTGTGGTAGGGGGAGTGTCTATGAGGGATGTAGTGAGGTTTTTATGTATTTTTCTTTTCTTTCTTTTACTTTTACCTCATGTATATTGGTCTTGTGACCATTTGACATACATTGTACTTATATTTGGTTTATATCTATTGGTGTATGTTATTCACCTATCTTTACATATGTTGTTTCTTTTCTCTCTTTATCACATGATTCTCATATATTGTATGCAATCTATTATTTCTATTTTACACTAAGATGCCGTGATGAGTTTTGTTTAAAGTGTTTCAGAAGTACAGATTGTCAAAGTCTTCTCGCCATAAACTCTCTCCTTGCAAAGTTTTTCAAGAGTTTGTATTAGGATAGATTTTATTGTATTCAACAAATGAGTATGAGTTGAGTGATTTATGACTTCTCTCATAAGTTTATTTGTTTGTTGTGGTTTTGTCATGGATTGCCAAAGGGGGAGATTGTTAGGACATATGTGATTAAATGTTAGGAACATATGTCAAATTATAATTGGCTAATCCTTTGACAAAACACACTTTACTTGTAATTGGGTAGATCTAGGATGTGTTTAATGCTTCAAGGAACAAAGTTTCAAGATTAAGTGTTAAAGCCATGCAAGTTTGTCCAAGAAACAAGTAAAGAAGTGCTGGATTTTAAAGCTCGACAGCTAGTATCTATCGAGGTTTAAAAAGCTACCAAAGTCCGATACTCGACAGCTAGCTCGATAAATAAGCTATCTATCAAGGTTTATGAAGTTCAGTATTTCAGAGCTAATTTCAATCCAATTCGTGAATACATGTTTGGGCTTTCTTTTCTCACGACCCTAAACATAGATAAGGATTTTTTGAGGGCCGTCAAAGGTTGCGCAAGTGTGAAGCAAAGTTGTGTTCATGCAAATTATGACTGGAAACAGAATTTACCCTAATTCATTTTTCTCTTGAAGAAGCTACTATGTTTGTACACCGTAGGGTTTTGTAGCCAAGGAGTTTCATGATCTTCATCATGTGATGAACTGAAAAACTTTACAGCGAACATCTTTCTCAAGTTGGGGAGTAAGCCGCATATTGAGATCTACGCATCGAATTAGTTAGTCACGTATTGGGAGCCGTGCATTACAATAAGAGATTGTCACTATAGAACAAGTCCAATTGGGTATTGGGGTAAGAGTTCAACTGTAGGTTGGTATAAGGTACTGGGATTCCTTTACTTGTAAATGCTAGTTGTGATAATAGTAAATTTTTGGGAGTGGTGACCTTAAAATCACCCAGTAGGGTTTTTGCCGTGTAAGTTTTCCTCATTCGTAAACAAATCACCATGTCAATTTAATTTTCGCTGCATTTAGTTAATTAATGATTTATTTGTGTTACCATGCGTATTGCATGCTAATTGAATTAATTAATTAATTAACTTGGCAAATTAATTTGTTAATTCATCACAAAGGGTCAATACATTTTTAGCCTATCATAAATCATCAACTATGTATAATCTTGTTGCTGCAACTTCAGATTTACGGGTTCTAATGGAATGAAAATGATTTCTGATACTGACTTTGAAAGAGGAAGGCACAATACTTTTAGATCTCATAATAGCACCTCCAAAGTCTTCTTAAAATGTTCCTTAGGGTTTCGTTTAAATAATATGTGAAATAGATCTGAAACCTTAATCACTTAATGGGCTTAATGAGTAGTGGGCCGAAAATAAAATTTGCAGAATTCACATCTCGATCGATCAAACCATAGCCTCCATCGATCGAATCTGGCATGTTTCAAATTCTTCTTTTTGCAGCTTGTATGTTTTTATGTTTGACTTGTAACACCTTTAGCAATAAATAATAAATCCTATAGACTTTAAGATCTATACCTAAACAAGTTTGTGTTTACGGTTTGCCAATTGTTCTAAATTTTTGAACCTAACAATATGCAAATACTTAATATATGTCTATAGCTACCATAATCATAAATGTCATACTTAGACCCCCGAAAAAAAAAAAAAAAAAAAAAAAAAAAAAAAAAAAAAAAAAAAAAAAAAAAAAAAAAAAAAAAAAAATCATATTCAGTTAAATTTTTGTATGCATTGCACAAGTTACCAACTAATTTTAACAAGATTCACCTCAAGAACCTTGTAACATAAATGATTGGCATCTTATGATATTTCTGGTGGAGAGTCTAGATAAATCCAAGATTCAAATCTCACTCTATCATTTCTTGGAGCAATCTAGTAAAGGTATGGAAAATAAAGGACTTTACATGATATTAACAATTAAATATAATGCAAAATCATATATACCTTTAGATTCCTCAAAATTTTAAATTTTAAGCAACAAATGATTCCTCTCCTAATAAATTTTTTTTATCAATTATTTGATTTAATACGAATTCCGAAAAAATAATAACATTTAAACAAAAATAAGCACATTATATTAAAAAAAATTCAAAAAAAAAAAAAAAAAGGCAATGCGTAGCCTCATCAACCCGAAATAATGCTTCTTTCAAATATTTTCCATAAAGTCGTGGCCTTCATCATCCTGCAATTTGCATTGCTTTATTACTCTCTCTTACCGAAAAAGTCATGCAATCCTACCGAAGTATTTTCTCATTTCAATTATCAAAAGTCATTATTCCTAGTTCTACTAGACTATTGCCCATATGCTATATACCTTAGAGCATCCGCAGCAGTGGAGCTAAATATTTAGCTATATAGCTCCACCAAAAATTACTTTATCTATTTTACCTATATATATGCTGTAGCAGTGGATCTATTTTAACTTTCAACACAATAAAATAATATAAACATCACAATAAAATATTATAACCACTACAATAAAATAATAAATCCCACTACCCAAAAAAACCAACCACAATCACCTCTACTATCAGCCACTGCCACAACCACCACCACCAGCAGAAAAAAAATAAAAAAAAATAAATCTTTTTCCACTACCACAACCACCAACACCACCACCACCAGCAGTCCACAGCAGGGAAAAAAAAAAAAAAAAAAAACCCAAATCTCCAATATTTTTCCTCAGCCACGGCCACAACCACCACCATCACCAGTCCACAACAGCAAAAAAAAAAAAAAAAAACAAAAAACCCACCACGAGCAAGCACTCCGATCATGTCGACGAGCTGGGTCGGCAGAAGGGGTGGATCGGCGGCTTGGGAGACCAGAGTTGAGACAAACCCACCACAAGCAAGCACTCTGATCACGTCGGCGAGTTGGGTCGGCAAAAGGGGTGGATCGACGGCAAACCGGAGTTGAGAGAGTGAGAGGCCGGAGTGAGAGATCGGAACGAGAGAGTGAGAGGCCAGAGTGAGAGATCGGAATGAGAGAGTGAGAGGCCGGAGTGAGAGACCGGAGTGAGAGATAGAGTAATGTTCAAAGATGAGAGACAGAGAGAGAGAGAGAGAGAGTGAATGAGAGCCTTGAGAGGTATTATTTTAATCCACCGGTGATTAAAATAATTTTAGATGTGCACTGTAACAGTGGAGCTAAAATTTTTAGATTTAGCTCCATTGCTGGAGCATCATTTTACCAGCAATGTAGCTATATTATAGCAATATAACTACACTGCTGCAAATGCTCTTAGATACCTATCTACATCCTTCTTAAACTAATACTTATACCTAACATATATATATATATATATATATATATATAAAGAGGGATTTTGGTTTGAGTTTGCTTGTGGTATTATGTTGTTACCCCTTAAGGTTTAAAAAACTAGCAGATAACGTAATATCAAACACACAACATTTTTTTTTTCTCTTTTATGGTAAAATATTATGATTCATGGCACTTTGGTTTTTAACAATAACTAAAACTCAATTATATGAGAGTATCTTGTTGGCTGATCCATGGGTTCATGAGTAGACATGGCAAAACGGTCGGGCCGGGTCAATTGGGTTGCGGGTCAAACGGGTTGTGGGTCAAAACAGGTCATTTTAAGTGAGTTAAAAGGGGATTTGGGTTAATCAGGTTGCGGGTCGGGTTGGATCAGGCTGACCCGTATTTTTCACATGAATTTTTTATAAAAAATAAAAACATGTATTTGCCATTTAGAAAGTCATGCAACAAATTACTTGATGTAAAATGCATTATTTTGAATTCACCACTTATATTAAGAATGAATTGCGCTAATTAATACTTATTCAATAATTTTAAAGTTATACAAACCCTAACATTGCTATCTAAAACAAAATAACACAAAGATAAGTAAAACAAATACACAAGTTTTATTTCTATACAATATCAACATCCCAAAATATAAAACAAAATTACAAATGACTTATTAGATAATTCATTTGACAAAGAATAAAAACATATAAGAAATTTACAATCTTGAAAGGTAATTTTATAATCTATTGTCAATTGTGGTTGGAACTCTATTTCAATTTAAGATATATATTAAAGTTTGATTGTTTACTTATTTATACATGCTCTCTTTTATGAATATCATATCATTGTTAAGCAACACACACTCTAGGAAATATCATAATTTATTTTGAAAAGCCATTTATTTTTGACATAAATTGTTAAAAAATAGGTCTAAGCATTCATAATTTATGTTAATTTGATACTTTGGCTTCACTATTTTCACACTTGTGAATGTTTCTCACACATGTCTTCAATTTTAAATCTATGTTTTTAACTGTACTGTAACCAGATTATCTTGGCATGTAATTTGTTATTTGATATCTAAAAATCTTTACTTATTACAGAATACTCGATCATTCATCTTTCAATTAATTTGCATACAGTTATGTAAATGTCTTAATTGTTTCCTTAAAACTCACAATAAATAATTAAACCAATAATGTCTTAATTTTATTTTTTATTTTTTATTTTTTACCCAAAAAAAAAAGTTTAAAAAATGGTTCGGGGTTGGGTCGGGTCACGGGTCGGGTTGGGTTGACCCGTAGAAATGGGTTGGGTCATGGGCCAACCCATTTTGCTTCAGGTCAAAAATATCAAGTTTGGGACAGGTATTTTTCGGGTCGGGTCGGGTCGGGTCAGAAAATTTTGACCTGTTTTGTCATGTCTATTCATGAGGCCTTGCTATTGCTGTATAGTATCCAAAGTTGAGAAACACTGTTACAAAGTCATGTAACAGGGGTTTTTTCAAGCTAACATCCCTAGCCATCCAAAGCACTGAAGGTAAATTAAGGTTGAGGGAGACCCTTGCTAGCTTGCAAGATATGCTCTAAGCTTTTAAATATCTTATGTATTAGCTTCATATTCAACGGTTGTTTCCATGTTTTTAGCCAAAGTCATATATGGCCAAGATTTCTTAAATTGAGAACTAGTAGGTTGAAGAAGTTATGAGTTTTATATCCAAGTTTTATTAGAAGAGCAATGTTTTGGCTAGTTGGTTGCTACATGGCTAAGACTATTCATGTAATAGATTTTTATTTTTTATTTTCATTCCATAAAGTCTTGCTATATATATATATAAACCCCTCAAACTATTGGGCAATAGCAAGTTTAACTTTTTCAATTAGGACAATAGGGTATGATGTAAGAAACCTGTATCAACGCCTAAATTTCTGTATGTAAAGAACTTGTGCATATTGGTTACATGCATTCATTTAATATAGTCGTAACTGAACTTGTACATATTGGCTACATGCATTCATTTAATCTAGTCGTAACTCACGCCGCGCGGCGGCAAGACCTTGTATTTTGTTCCCCTTGAGTCTTGACATTGAAAATTACTTGTTAACGACGTAAGTCATAAAATACAAATAAAGAAAGAATCAAAAACCCTAATCCAAGAAGACTTATACAAAATAAGATATGGTTCTGAATATGCTGGTTATCGGTTCAAAGATGAAGTCATGACTACTATTATTAGTTTAGTAATAAAAAAACAATTTTTTTTTTTTAAAGTATAAAGCAAAAAAAAAAAAATTCATGCAAATTTTTGGGACAAATCAAACAATATTTTGGCATTTAATTTTACGTTTTAACACATTGTTAGAATCACTTTTCTATAGTCTTTGCTGGCTTTCAAGCTGCCACTATCAACTATCGCTCGACTAAGTTGTTGACCACCTTTGACCCATCATCGGCCATTATCCATCAACATTCAGTCACTATTTTAGATTTTTACACAAACATAAAAATTTTCCACTTCATTTTTTCTTTTCTTTTGTAGATTCCAATCTTTAGGTCTGTTTTCCTATTTGAAGATCCCAAGTCACTAAGATAAACCCATCAATCATTCTTTCTTGAATATAATTTATGCAAAATTTGTCAACTCGCTCACGTTCTTCATTACAATATCATCCTCTACTAATATTCCTTAGGCCACCAATGTAACCGTCCATTAATCATAGCATCCACTATTTGGTCATTGGTTCGCCCTTTTGTAGGCCTTTGGACCATCAGTATATCCAAGACTCATTTTCTTTTTAAATAGCGAATATAGCAATTTGAACCATCAGAATATCCAAGACTCATTTTTATTTTTACTTGATTTAGTCTATAGTTCTTGTATGGTGATTTTGCTTGTACGTTCAAACCTTTGGAAGATTTCTTTTAAATTAAGTGATGAATTACAATAGGATTATAACAAAAATTCACAATAATTTCACAACTTCTCTTAAATTGCCTACTACTGTTACTCGAGTCCACCACAATATACAATTTAGAATATTTTTCTTAATTTTCCATATATGAGGTAGTAGACAAATTGGCAGGATTTGTTTTATAAAACCCTTTATGTAATAGCACTATAGCGATGTAATGGCGTGTCTTAGAGAAATTTTGGTACTGACTTTAATTAATTAGTACATGGCCACTAGGTTAAATTATCCTACTCTATATGTATGTATATATAAATGTAATAGAGAGAAAGAGAGAGTTGAGAGTGGTGACTTTCTTTGATCTTCTGTAAGGCCTGAAAGAGAGCATCTGGTTCTTTTTCTTGAGAGTCATTATATGAATAATGATGATCAGTTTACCAAAGTAGTCTTAGACTAAGGAAATTGAAATGATGGTTGCAAAAAAGAATAGCGTGAGATTGAGATGATGACATACGTTGCCAGTGTAGTGAAGGACACGTTCGACCGCGAGAGAATGACGACGATAACAACAGCAACTACCCACGTTGGAGTGTACTCCAAAGTTGGACCTTCTTCTGCCATGTCTATGCCTCTATCTCTACCTAAATCTAATTTTAGACAAACCTTATGGGCCAAAAAGAAAATTAAATGTGAAAATTTATGGGGTTTGGCCCTAAATCTTAAACATGCTGACCAAAACCGACTAATCAGTGCAACTCCAACTCCAAACAAATGAAAAACTGGGTTGACCCAACACAACAACACGTTACATATATGTATACACCCACCCTACTCCTAACGAGTAAACATGGTCCATGAATCTCACCAACGCGAATCATATTCATTTCATTTCATTTATCTTTCATTCAATCATTAATGTAATAATCTTTATATTTGTTTGAATATAAAAATAAGGGAAGTGGACACTTGAATGGAAACGCAGAGAAATTATTGTCAATTATCATTGGGAGGATCTGTTTCCAACTTTCCCGTCTGTGACCTTCACTCTCTCTCTCTCTCTCTCTCTCTCTTTCTCTCGAACTTCACAGTTCATACGAAAGAAATGCAGATTCATACATGAACATGCTGCCTACACTTTGTCTTTCCTTTTTACTCGTTTTTCCATATCATATTCATCCATACCACATGTTACTTGCTAAATTACACAAATGCTCCCCCGCTACCATAATTACATTTTCTCTTCTGTTTCAATTATTTGTCTATTTCTTTTTGCCCACTAGGTTACAGTGACGGAACTATAGTTGGACTTGGGGGCAGTGGCCCCCCCTAAATTTTTTCAAATTTTTTTTAGTATATATGTGTGTATTAATTTTAGCAATTTGTTTCAATAAATTTGCGCTTTGTCCTCTCAACAATATTATTGATCTCTTTAAGAGTTATAAAAAAAAATTTTGATCTAAAATTTGAAATAAATTTAAAAAGCTTAACAAAAACATTTACCAATAACAAACTTAAGCCCAAACAACACCCCAAAACAAACTCACGCAAGACACAAACAAAAAATAAAATAAAATAAAAAATTCCTAAGCCAATTCTAAGTAGTCTAAGTGAACACCCATACATGTTTGACAACACACAAGACACCCAAAAAAAAAAAACCTTAACTTTCTAAATTGAGAAGTGCTACGTCCATAACATTTTCACAATATTTTCACAACAAATCACATATGGTAAATTGTTATTGATTCTAATTTGAATCTACAACTTAAATTACTTTTTTACTCACTCATAACAATCAATAATAACCTACCATTTACGATTTGTTGTGAAAATATAGTGAAAATATTGTGGACATAGCATTTCTCTTCTAAATGAATGCTTACTTGGAGTTTCAAAAAAATATATATATATATATTGTTTATACTTTTACCTCCCTAACTCTAAGTCCTAGTTTCGTCTCTACTAGGTTACATATAGAGTTGAATGTATTCTTTGAAGTTCTCCTTCAAAAGAGAACTATAAGTCTCTTGGCAGTGTAAGGATTTATTATTGATGCATTTTTTTGTGTTTGCATAGTAGTATTTGATGTTAATGACTATTATTATTATTATTTAACATGGTGATTGTTGTTGATGTTGTTAAATGAATACATTTTTTTAGTTGGTTCTTTGTTGTTATGCACTCTTTATATAATTTGCATAGCAATATTTTTTATATTTATTCATTTTATCTCGAATATTTTAGGCCAATGTTGGAGGAGGAGATTACAATGTGAACAATGACATAAAAGATGATCTTGAAAATGAAAGTAACTCTCAAATGGAGGACATTAATGCAGATGATGATTGATCTTCCACAAATTATATTTTCAAGCTTGGTGAATGATAATAGACCTTTTAATTTTCAAATGTTTATTGCATTATGTGCTTATTAGTTTTAAAAAATTATGGATTATTGCTTATACTTTGATGGAAAAATTTTTATGAGGATTATGTTCATAGTTTATATTTTAATCATTCTATATCTAAGAATATTAATGTGTCTCTAATAAAGTATTAGATGACCTATTTTTATGATGGAGTTGTCCGGGGTTTGTCGTAAAAGATAAATGGTCGTCTTGAAAATGTATTTCAACAAAAAATCTAAGTATTAACAATGACTCGCAAAAATACAATAATGACAGAAGGGGTGTTTCTAAAATTATTGAAAAACAAACAGACACACCGAGTTGTAAAGGAAGCAAATATATATACGGCATTCTTTATTTTCTTTATTATTAAAGTGCCCATTGAAACTATATGGGCCATAAAATGAGAGAGTTCTCTCCTAAGCAGTAGGGTGCAAGTGAAACTTGATCCCAATTTTACCAACAAGGCTAGCTAGTTGGCATCATTTATTTCCTTCCACTCCAAACATCAAATCAAAACAAGCATTGGTACAGACAAGTAAACAAATGGTGCTCCTAGCAAGAGAGATTATCGCCTGAAGCAACCCCAGTTGGTTACAATATTGAATGTAGTACTGGACGCGAGCTTGGACAGTACTAGGGTTTCCACCATTGCATTCAATGTCACCATTGTTGGCTCGAATGGTTGCACCAAAACCTTGGCTTACGACTGGACGAACATTGGTCTTCCAAAACCACAAGGCAGTCTTAAAAGAAACAGCCACATCTGTAGCAACAGTCTCAGGAGAGTTTAATAAGTCGATTTTAATGCTAGGTCCAGCGGCACCGTAATTGTAGTTCCATGTTACCTGTAGTGGTCCACGGCCAAAGTATTTTTTGTTAGGGTTGCATGGATACTGTCTGTGGGTCTTGTCACAGTAGTCCTGTGATGCACCGTTAACCTCTTCTATGTAGCAAAAATCTGCCCAAAGATAACCGTATTAATTGTGCTTCACCTTTCATGTAAACTTGTTCTTTAAACTATGAATTATCAAATCACTTATTAGAACGCACAAACCTGTATGTTTATGATCATATATGTCTGACTATAGGGAAAAGTTGCTTAGTTAAAAAAATATAAACAGTAGAAGATAGACGTACCCCTTAAATTTTTAGTTATCACTTTGTAAAAATTAGATCTAAAAAGTAAAAATAAGTTAACCTTTAAAAGTATAACTTGATAAAGCAGAAATAATCAATAGTGATCTATATGACGACATATTCATCGTGTGCTATATATTATATTTTTTTTAATTAAGTTATTACAACATATAGAGAATGATGATTTGATCCATAATTATTCTTAAAAAAGAAACCATACAATACCACTGATCTACAAGCATTTTGGTTTATACTATATATTATGCAATTCAAAAATAACCTAAATGCAAAATAATTATTATCTAATTTATAACGATATTAATTATAAAAACATAACTAATGGAATATTATTATTATTATTATTATTATTAGAGACAGAAATTAATTACTTAAAATATGACATCAACTAAATTGGATATTATGAGTGTTTTGTGCATGCATCTCTTATTGCATTTCAACATGAGTATGATATGTAGTAAATTAATTAATATATGTTAGGATGGAGTAATATCCTAGGTTGCACGGACACGCCATTTTTGGCGTCGTGTCGGTGTCCGACACATGTCGGACACTAGAACGAGGACAACGCGCTAGATTCCGGTGTTTGGCGGTGTCCCTTTTTTTTTTTTCGTTTCTCCGACACGGCTCCGACACGGTGCCGATGCAGCTCCGACACGGCGCTGACACAGTTCCGATGCGTCCGACACAACAGTAGTAAAAAAAATCACAAATCTTGACAAGTGGACTTACCAATACTATTGATTCTGTGATAACCCTAAAACAATAAAGCATGTTTAGAGTCTGAAAATTGAAAGTTGAAACCACACATCTCAACTCTCAAGTTCTTCTCAACAGTCAACCCACCCTCCCTCTGTCGCTGCCGTTCCTCCCTCTGTCACTCATCGAAGTTAGATCGGCAAGCTCCGACGTCGATGCTATGCCCTCTGTCCCTTCCGATCTCTATCTCTCTTGGCGTGGACAACAAGTCCGATTCTCTTCTCTGTTCTCTCTCTGTTTTTTTCTTTCTTTCTTTCTTTCAGATGTTAATTTTGGTGAATGGGTGGGTGTACTGTTACTCACTTATTTATAACGCGTTTTTTTTTTTTTTTTTTTTTTTAACTGTTGCTGTGGCCTGTGGGTGCCCTCTGTCCCTTTTTTTTTTTTTTTATATTAGTTATAACTTATAATTTATAAATTTGTTTTTGTGTGTCCTGGTATAGTTTTATTTATTTATTGAAGTTAAATATTGTAGGTGTGTTCACTAAAATGAATACTGAAAATGAAAGTGAGAAATCATCAGCTGAGACAGTTGCTGCTCCTCTATGGAACTATGTTACTAGGTTAGAAAAAGCAAGTGTTGGTGGTGGAAATGTTTCTTTCAAATGTAACTATTGTGAAAAAACTTTCAAGGGGTCTTATTCAAGGGTGAAGGCACACTTGTTAAAACTGCCTAAGTTTGGAATACAAGCATGTGCCAAGGTTGGAGATGAGTATCATGATGAAATGCAGAAATTAGAAGATGCTTTTGAGGAATCTTCACATAGATTGAAGAAGCCTAAGCTAGTGCCTTATGGTTTGTTTCTTGAAAGTTTAAAACTTGTTATCCTTTTATGTTTTTAGTTTGATGTTGAACTTGTTATCCTTTTATGGTTTGTACTCTAAACGTTTTATGTGTATTATTGTACTACTTTGAGTGTTAATTTACTTATTTGTAGTTGTTACATAATTTGAATTCTAGACATAAATGTATTTTATGTCTAAAAATATTAAAAAATGTGTCTAAATATATAATTTAATTAATTATTTAGCCGCAGTGTCGCCGCCGTGTCGTGTCCTTATTTTTTAAAAATTGCCGTATCCCCGTGTCGTGTCCGTGTCCATGTCCGTGTCCGTGCAACATAGGTAATATCTTACGTCCAGTCTCATGAGTAACACGAGCAAAGAAAGCTGCAATTTCACGCTTGGAGTCATCTGTAGAACCAAGATTTCCAAATTGATTGAACGAATTGAGAGCATCAAGAAAAGCTGCTCTTGTGTAGAAGTTCTTCTCTGCACAGCTTGCAGCTGCTTGATTAATTATCCCATTAAAGAAATCTTGAGTCACGATATTAGCTATTGAACCACCATTTGTACTTGGTTTAGTAGGAGATCCAGAAGTACAAGGACCTTCTTTGCAGCCCGGGCCACAGTAGGCATTGCCGGTGCCACAAAAGCCGAATTGGCTGCAACATAGGTTTGCTGCACAACCACAATTTTGACCCTTCACATATCCAGGCACAAATCCGAGTAGGATTCCGACTAGAACAAGGGTTAGTAAATTCTTTTTCAAACTAAGTGCAACCATTTTGGGAAGCTGTATGTGAACAAGACTGAAGAAGATAATTGTGTGATGAAAAACCGGGTTAATGGTAATTTCAAGATGGCGTATACGGTATTGGTCTTGTTGTCAGAATTTGACTTTGTCAATAGTACAAGTACCTCTCATTGTTCCGTTCTTTGAATGAGGTATTTGTGCACTTGTTCTGTTCTTGTAGAGGCTGCTTATAACAGTTGGTACCTAAATTATAATCATTATTCAAGTAGCCGCATCAGACTAATGTGGAAAATTTTGAAATCAAAATTCCGAAATTGCATTCTTCCAAGAGTGGTTACATATTAAGCAAAGCAATGGTAAGTTACACGTGCAATTTTGCAAACAGTGGCTAAACTATGGAAACAAACTATATATATAACATGTTTTAAACAAGTTATCCAACCCGGTCCTTAAGGGATTTACAAATTTTTCAGTATAGTGCATTACATAAGCTTTTCATCATTTACTCTAGCATTGAAGGTTGGCCGCGCATGTACATTAATCGAGTTGCAAAAACATACTTGAACAATTAAGCACACTATATAAAGAAAAAGTGATACTAAAAATACTACAACTTTTAAAATTTTCCATCACAAAAAATGTAATTCTGACATTCATTTATTATATTTTTTATTACGTTTTTTAAATCCACTAATTACATTCATTGTCATAGCAATTTATAAAAGTTATATAATAAATTTTTTAGCAACTTTAACATTCTCCATTAAAAAATAAAATATAAAACAAAAGAGAGAAGGAGACAGCAAGGTCAAAATAACACATTAAATGAACACAGTCCATGAAAATATTTATTTCACTAGTTGATTTCATCTTCTTTTTGAATATTTCTTTATTATTTTGTTTAATGAATAAATTTAACAAATAAATGAATGATTTGTTTAGCACTAGCATTAAACTAAATATGCTAAAGGCTTAAGTTTATGGAAAAATCACACCATACATAGCCGGCCAGTGTATGTGGTTTTTTCAATAAATTAAACTAGATAACTCTTCCGGCACCATAACCAAAATTGAGATTAATTATAAAATTTTATCCTTGACTTAGTCAATTTACCAATATCAAGTTGCTAAAATTATAGTAGTCTTTATTAATTAAGTTGAACTGGATCAATTAATTTAACGACTTTTGCTTTGATGGTTTCTTAATGCCTTCATGCAGATTAACTCCTGCAAGGACCAAAACAATATATTATGGGAAACAAGTCGTCACTGACACAGCCAAGATTTGCGCACCCAAGTTAATTAAGGAAGTGGTCCGATTTCCCAAGGTCAAGCATGTCTGCTTTGGTTCCCAATTTGTCCAACTTTCTAGCTTTGGAGTCGAGGTAATGTGCAAAACAGCAATGCAAAAGAATTGTATATAGTTAATTAGGCAACATTTGAAACAATAAAGGAAAGTAGCATCTCGAGTTTTAGAAACTCGAGATCCATATTACAAAATGTCAACATAGATCTCGAGTCTTTAAGACTCGAGTTTCATGCGAAAAAAATTTCACCTATAGTGGTGTTTTTAAGCCTTTCAGTGACGTTTTAAAGCCCTATAGCGGCGTTTTCCTGGAATTTTTTTTTCATAAGTACAGATTTATGGAGTCCTATAGTGGCATTTTTAAGCCCTATAGTGACGTTTTATAGACCTATAGCGGCATTTTTATTCAATTTATGGAAATCGAGTCTTTAAAACTCGATTTTCAGCTTAATTTTTTTCCACTTTAGACTAATCCACTTACAAATCAAGACTTAAAAACTCGATTTTTATCTTGGAACTCGAGTTTTAGACACTCGAGATGCTAGTTTTCAACATTGTGTTGAAACGTGACAATTAACTAAATTTTTTAATATTTATTGTTATTTAGAAAAAAAATTCCTTTGGAGTCTTGATAACTTGCCAAATCAAACCTCTTTTAATCTAAAAAATTACAATTATTGAAAGTAGCAATTTTGTTTGATTAGCAATGCAAAAATAATTATAATAATAATAATTTGTCTATACCTGCCGAACTTTAATAATATCTAATATCTATAACAATCTATATAAATCCAAAGAAGATTGACTTCTGGTTGACCTTATGATATTATGTCACATTACTTTCAAGGTCTTTGCTAAAATATATGGTTTCATGTAAAAACAAAATACATAATAAATGTCTGTAGCTACCATAATAAAAAATTTCATACTTAGACAAAAAGAAAAGAGAGTAAATTAATCATATTAAGTTAAATTTTTCTATTCATTGCATGGACGACTGACTAGTTTTAAATTAGTGTCATGGGAACCATTTTGAAGAACCACTATCCACTATGTTATTGAGTATTATTTAAGTTTATATTTGTATGCGTTCTTTTGAAAATTATTTAACAAGACCTATCTCAAGAACCTTGAAACTTAATTAATTGGAATCTCATGACATTTATAGTAGAGAGTCTAAATAAATCCAAGATTCAAATCTCACTCTATTATTTCTTGGAGCAATCTAAAAGATATGGGGGATAAATGATTTTTTACATGATATAAATAATTAAATATAATGCAACATCATATATATATATATATATATATATATATATATATCTTTAGATTCCTCAAAATTTTAAATTTTAAGCAAAAAAAGATTCCTCTCATAATAAAAAATTATATCAATTAATTGATTTAATACAAATTTCGAAAAAATTATAACTGTGGGGCACAGGAATTGAAATAAGGTATTTACACCACGGGTCATACCCATGGCCAAGGGGGCCACTATCGTGCCGAGGAGGTCACACACTCGAACACTAAGGCCATGTTAGTGGCACGTTATTAGAGGAGGTCATACTATAAAGAAAGAGTTTCGGGGAGGAGTTAGCCCTGACATGACTAAAGGGATGGTGGCTACCACTACATTTAATACATCCCACCAAACCTCCTAACTACATTTATGTGGAGAAGACCCCTGAACAGTGCTACCTTGACTGCCCCTACTCACAAGAGGCTTGGGAATGTGTCTGATGGAACAAACACTTAAGTAGTGGCCTAGACAATCAACAAATGGAGGGTCAAGATCATCTAAAGGAAGTTATATAATGTAAAAGACCCTCCAGGGAGAGGGGATCGGAAAATCTGTAAAGAACACACTGTAGCAACAAGAACTGAAATTGTATCCAAGTCCAAAAGAACTATTTTCGAGAATCATTCTCCTCGGACTTCGCCGAGGATGGATTTCCTTGCTTAGAACTTGTCTTTCTTTGCTTTCTTAATATTTGTGATCCAATATGCGTGTTGCCTGATCCATTGAAGCCTAACTTTTAAGCCTATTCTCTACAAATTTATTGTATTAGGCTCTTTGGGCCTGGATCCTTCTACCCCTTGGGCTCAGAAACCAAAACACCACCCTTACAATTGGTGCTGTCTATGGGAAAGGCTTGAGCTTTAGTGAGTTCAACGTCCAACCATGGTAGGATCAGGGCAAGACTGGGAGGAGTCTATTGGTTCCCAATGTCAAGACTAGTTCCTCAACCTTGAGCGAAAAAGAGACCACGAGATTAGTGTGCACACCACACATACTACCAGGAGCCAGTCTCGAGGCGGGAGTTACATATCTCATGAGAAAAATACCAGAAGCATGCAATTGGAGATTGACCATCTTCACAGGAGGCTATGCCACGAGCAATGGAGAAGGACTCCCTCAGATTCTGATCCCTCCTCTGATGATCATGGAGATGGTAGCTATAGGCCCAGGTCCAAGACTCCTCCCAATGAGTCTTTTTCGTACGGGGAGGACCATCGTTACAAACGGAGAAGTAAAAGTCCATCTTGCGAAGGTGCGAGCAATGATGTTATGAGCAAGGCTCTTAACTAGATCTCTAAATCATCGTGTATGTGTAGAATTGAAGGGGTAAAGCTTCCTAGGCGGTTTACTCAGCCAACATTCACCATGTATAATGGCAAGATGGACCATGTGGAGCACGTTAGCCATTTCAACCAGCGAATGGCCGTTCACTCCCAGAACGAAACCTTGATGTGCAAAGTGTTCCCATCCAGTTTGGGGCCCATGGCAATGAGATAGTTCGATGGTCTAAAGGAAGGTTACTAGAGCCTTTGGGGCTCGTTTTGTGACTTGCAGTAGGGTTCCTTGGCCCTTGGATTCCCTGCAATCTATGACCATGTGAGAGGGGGAGACTCTGAAAACGTATTCTGACAGGTACTGGGAGATGTTTAACGAGATAGATTGGAACTTTGATGACGTGACTATAAGGACTTTCAAGGTCAGCTTGCTCACTGAGCATGATCTGAGAAAGTCTTTGACTAGGAAACGGTTAGGAGCATGCGTCAACTCATAGACCGTATTGATGAGTATAAGCGAGTTGAGGAAGGCCAGCAATAGGGAAAGGGGAAAGCTAAAGTGGTCCCTCAAGATAAAAGGGACTTCAAGTCAGATAGGTACAATAACAACCAATCTCGGAGAGACTTTACGGGGCATTCTGGGTCTACCACTACTTAGGTAGTCAGTACTGTGTTCTGAGAGCTAGTAGACCAAATCCTAGAGAAAATTAAGAATGAGCCATACTTTCAATGGCCGAACAAGATGGGAGAAGACCCTATGAAGCGCAACCAAAGTCTTTACTACCAGTACCACCAAGTGCGAGGGCACACCACTGAAGATTGCAAGACATTGTGGAGTCATTTGAAGCAGTTGGTTAAAATTGGGAAGTTAAAGCAATTCCTATATCAGCCCAATAGGCATAGTAGTCAGGCAGGGTTGGGGGCTCAGAGAGACGCTTCTATAAGACCATCTTTAGGTATAGTTAAAGTCATTCTTGTTACTCTAGAGAGAACTAGTTCTCAGCCATCAAGGGTGCTATCAATAGCTCAGCCATTTATTGAAGACTTACCCCCTAATTCGAAGAGGAGTAGAGTGGAGGTCCGACTAGATTTGAGCTTCTCCGATGAGGACAAAGTTGGAACCTTGCAGCCAAACGATGATGTCCTGGTGGTTACTCTCAGGATAGGAGAGTATGATGTGAAGAGGGTGCTGGTAGATCAGGGCAGCAGTGCAGAGATCATGTATCTTGACCTATTTAGGGGACTGAAGCTGAGGCCCGAGGATCTAACCTACTATGACTCCCCTCTGATAGGGTTTGATGGGAAGATTGTTTTCCGGAAGGACCAAATTAGACTGCCTATTCAGGCAAGGTCAGAAGTCATGGAAGTGAATTCCATCGTAGTAGATGCCTACTCTCCCTATACTACTATTGTGGCAAGACCTTGGCTTCGTGCCCTGGGAGCCGTGTCTTCCACCCTTCACTTGAAAGTGAAGTACCCATCAGGGGACCAAGTCGAGGAGCTGGTCAAAAGCCAGTCTATGACTAGACAATGTTTGGTGGCTGCAATTAGACATCAGGCTGGAGGCGAACCCTCGAGATTTGCCAAGCAGGATTTATAGCAATCAAGGGTGATGGTGTTGTCTACGGGGGAAATGGCAAAGGGGGCTCAATGAAAGCAACTAGAGAAAGTTGTTATTGGCAACGATGAGGAGAAGTTCTTTCAAGTCAAAGCTCGGTTGCCTTCTCAGAAGAGGTAATAGCTAATGGATTTTCTTAGGAAAAATATTGATGCATTTGCATGGAATGCCTATAATGCCCCTAAGGTAGATCCAGATTTCATTTGCCACCATTTAAATGTCAATCCATCTACCATCCTTAAGAAGCAACCACCACGATGCTCATCTAGGGAACATTCTGATGCCGTCAAGGGGGAAGTACTCAAGCTCAAGTGGGTTGGGGCCATAAAGGAGGTATTCTACCCCGAGTGTATGGCCAACATAGTCGTGGTGAAGAAGAAAACTGGGAAGTGGCAAGTGTGTGTGGACTTTATAGATTTAAATAAAGCTTGTCCCCCTACCTCAGATAGATCAATTAGTGGATGCTACTATAGGCCATCCTCGGATGAGCTTTTTGGACGCCTTTCAGGGTTATCATTAGATACCGTTAGCTTTGGACGATCAGGAAAAAACTGCTTTTCTTACACCCACTGAGAATTACCACTACAAAGTAATGCCTTTCGAATTTAAAAATGCAGGGTCTACCTACCAGAGGATGATGACCAGGATGTTTGAGTCTCAGTTGGGCAAAAATATTGAGGTGTACGTAGATGATATGGTGGTAAAGAGTAAACTAGAGTCTAAGCATATAGATGACCTCGGAAATAGTTTCGAGATACTAAGGAAACATAAACTGCGTCTTAGTGCCACTAAGTGTTCTTTTGTCGTAGGCTCTAGCAAATTTCTGGGTTATATGATTACCCACTGCAAAATCGAAGTTGACCCTGATCAGATTAGAGCCAGTAACGACCTGTAGCCTCCTTGGAATCCCAAAGAGGTCCAGAAGTTGACAGAATGACTACCACTTTGAATCAATTCATTTCTTGGTCAACAGACAAGTGTAGGCCTTTCTTCTAGTTGTTGCATAAGTGGAAGGGATTTGAATGGATGGAGGAGTGTTCCTCAGCCTTCCAACAGTTGAAGGAATATCTTTCCTGGCCACCTATTATGTCCAAGCTCGAATAGGAAAGATTTTATTCGATTACATCACTGTAGCCTCGCATGTGATGAGTCTGGTACTAGTGCGGGATGATGATGGGGTGCAGAGACCAGTTTATTATATGAGCAAATCATTACATAAGGCAAAGATTCACTATTTACCATTAGAGAGGGCCATCTTGGCAGTAGTCCATGCTACACGGAAGCTCTCACATTACTTCCAAGCTCACACTGTTGTGGTTCTAACCCAACTCCCTCTCCTATCACTGCTTTGGAAAGCTAATTACATAGGAAGGGCTGCAAAATGGGCAACGATCCTAGGAGCCTTCGATATTAAATACATGCCTCTCACCTCTACAAAGGGCCAGGTCTTTATCGATTTAGTAGTTGAGTTTACCGAGCCTTCGTTTGAAGAAAACGGTGAAAGGCCAAGCATGGATGGAAAATCACTTGGGATGATCTCCTTGTAGGGACCTCTATCTTGAAAGGTGTATGTTAATGACGTAGCAAACCGAAGTAGATTAGGAGTGGGGCTGGTTGTAGTGTCTCTCGAAAGGATCATCATTGAGAAATCCTTAAGACTGGGCTTCTCGACCAAGAACAATGAGGCTAAGTACGAGGCTTTATTGGTGGGGATGGTTGTGGTTCAGAAAATGGGAGGAAGAATAGTGGAGATGTTTTCGGATTCGAGGTTGGTTGTAGGCCAAGTAAAAGGAGAACTGGAAGTCAAGGATGTGAGAATGCAAGAGTACCTAAACTAGGCTAGGCTCTTGCAATCAGAATTTAACTCTTTTTCCTTACACGAAATCCCTAGAAGTAAAAATACGCATGCTGATTCTCTTGCCACTCTTACAACCTCCTTGGTGCAGAGTCTACCTCGAGTCATCTTGGTTGAGGATCTATGCAACCCTACCGAGATGAAGAGGGAGAAGGTCCAAATTCATCAACTTAGAGTGGGACCTAGTTGGATGGATCCTATTGTCCTATTCCTTAAGGATGACATCTTGCCCAAGCAAAAAAGGGAGGCTGACAAAATGCGAAAAAAGGCTCCTCGATTTTGGCTGTCTGAGGACCAAAAGTCGTACAAACTCTCTTTTTTTTGGGTCATATCTACTATGCATCTTAGAAGAGTTGGACAAAGGGATTTTTGGAAACCATACAGGAGGCAGGTCATTGTCTCATTGGGCCCTTACTTAGGGATATTAGTGGCCCAATATGCAAAGAGAAGTACAAGAATACATGAAGAAGTGTGACCAATATCAGAGATTCGCTCCCAAGATTCATCAGCCAAGGGGTGTACTTAATCCTCTATTTAGTCCCAAGCCTTTCGCTCAGTAGGGCTTGGACATTGTAGGGCCCTTCCCCAAAGCAACAGGAAACAGGAGATGGCTTTTGGTCAGCATTAATTACTTTACCAAGTGGGTTGAAGCCGAGCCACTAGCAAACATTAGGGATGTGGATGCCAAAAGATTTGTGTGGAAGAACATTGTTACTCGATCTGGGATTCCTCATACCCTCATCTCAGACAACGAACTTCAGTTTGATAGCAAAACTTTCAAAAGATACTGTTGTGAATTGGGTATCACGAATAGGTATTCCACTCTAGCTTATCCCCAAAGAAATGGGCAAGCCGAGGCTGTCAATAAGGTCATAGTGAACAGACTCAAGAAGCGGTTGGATGATACAAAGAGCAAATGGGGGGATGAGCTTCCACATGTCCTCTAGACATATCAGACTACCCCTCGTAGGTCGACGGGGGAGACCCTCTTTTCAATGACTTATGGGGCTGAGGCTGTGATTCCTCTAAAGACTAGATTCCCAACATTGAGGACTAACTTATTCACTCCAGACAACAATGACCACCTACTAGAAAAGAGCCTAGATCTAGTCAAGGAGCGGAGGGAAAATGCCATGGTTCAATTAGCATACTATCAGCAAAAGCTCAAAACAGGGGTATGATTCAAGGGTAAAGTTAAGGCCATTAGCCCCTGGGGACTTGGTACTGAGAAAGGTTGTGGGTACTACAAAAAACCCAACATAAGGGAAGTTAGAGCCCAATTAGGAAGGGGCATACCGTATCATCTCGGTAGCAGGCATAGGTGCATAATTCCTAGAAGATCTAGACGAAAAAGTTGTACCGCGACCTTGAAATGTAAATAACCTATGAAGGTACTATTATTAATGAAAGGCAGCTCTGCCATATTTTCATTTATGACATTATACGATACGTCAATTGCCAGTATGAATATTAAACAAAACCTTGGTCATGTCTAGCTTCTCACACCATATACCTTGGGTAAATTAATAATTTTGATTACCCATATGAATATTAAATAGAATCTTGGTCATGTTTGGCTCCTCGGACTACATACCTTAGGTAAATTAATATTCCTGATTACTTGAGTGGATATTAAACAGAACATTGGTCATGTCTGGCCCCTCGGACCACATACCTTAGGTAAATTAATACTTCCCATTATTTCTCTAAGTATTAAACAGGACATTAGTCATGTCTGGCCCCTCGTACCACATACCTTAGGTAAATTAATACTTCTCATTATTTCTCTAAGTATTAAATAGAACATTAGTCATGCCTGACTCCTCAAACCACATGTCTTGAGTAAATTAATATTTCCCATTATTTCTCTAAGTGCTAAACAGATGCTTGGTAATATTGGGTCTCTCAGACCACATGCCTTGGTTAAATTAACATTTATAACTATACAAGCCTACTGTGGAATAGGGTGATAGGTGAAATTCAAAGTGAGGTGGCCTTCTGGGACTATACACCTTGGATAGACATGAGCTTCGCTATCATTTGAGGTTAATAAGAAAATCTAAAAGTGCACTTCATCCTTTGAGCTATTTACCTAAGGTACACAAAGTTTGTTCTTTGGGTTGAGTTACCATGTGCCAAGGGCCATAGACAAGGTAAAGTTACAAGGTAAAGTTATCCAACTCCACTGCTAACTACATGAAAGGTAATAGTTGGACTGTTAGTTACCCAAGTAGCTGTTAACTTTAGGGGTTAGAATATATCCTAATCAAGGTGATAGCCACTTTTCTCATTGTTTACATGAGAGTAATTTATTTGAATTGGCAAAAATTCATTACTATTAGCTTTTGTTAAAGTATGGGTATTCACCCTTAGAAGCATCATCAATCTAAAATCTCAGCAGGGGGCAAAACAATAACTATAGCCAACCAAAGACAAATATTGCAAGAAAAAAAAAAGTCCCACAAAAGCAAAAGTCTATGTCTTTCCATTGATTAAGAAAGGAGTTACATCTCAAACATGGCAAACTGCCATAACAAAGGAAAATTACATACAAATAAAATAACAATAAGTAAAAGAAAAAGATCCTAAACTATGCCCTGGCTAGAGGAAGGTCATCTTTGCTGCCCGACTGGAAGACAGGAGGATTGGTGGCCTTGGGATCAGCTTCCTTGGATTTGGGATCAGCCTCCTTTGCCTTGGGAGTAACATCCTTGGCCTTAGAAGCGGCATCCTTGAGCTTGAGGGTAGCCTCTAGGCCCTTGGCCTCTGGTAAGGGCTTAACCTCCTTGCCCTTGCCCTTATCCTCTAGCCGGGAACCACCCTGGCCAACCCCCTTACCCTTAGCCACGTCAGACCCCTAGCCTTGGTCACCAGCCTTGCCAAGCCCTTTAGGAACCTCAGCAGGAGGAAGAAAGGCCTGGGTGATAGAGGGCTGCTCAAGGAGGTTGGTGCAAGGGTAACATTAGAAGGGAATGCAGTTGGAACTTCACGAATGTCCGCAAGGTATAAATGTTCTCAACCTTCCTCCACTCGAAAGCAATAGGGACTCTTGCAAGATTGAGCGCCTCTGCCCACACTTCCTTGCAATATTCTCTACAGACCTCCGCCAGCTCTTCTACCAAATGGACCTCAGTCTCTTGCACCCCAAGACCATAGGATGCCTGCTCCGAAACTTTCGTTGCTTCCTTGGCCGTCCCAAGCTCTGCCTTCAAGTCCGTGAACTGCTGCTTGGCCGTGGCCAACTCTATTTCAGCATAATGGAGCTTCTTTCGTTGCTCCTCAACCTAGTCTTGGGCATTCTTGAGGCCGGCCTTGGGGCTCCTTCTCTCCCTTTCCTCCACTATAAGCTTCGTGGACAATTCCTGGTTTTTCTACTCCACTACACCCAGGGCCTTGCTGGTCTCAACAAAAAGGTTAGCCTCGACCCTGGCTTCGTTGTGGGCATCTTTCACCCACTCCTCAACCATGAATACCTCCTAGAAGGCCTATGCAAAAACAACAAGGGAATTTTATGTTAAAAAAAAAAAAAAAAATTAGAAAAAAAAAAAAGGAAAAGGGCAACCTATCATGACAACATAGCATAACAAGAAGCTTACCAAGGTTAAGTCCCTCTTCAGGGACAGAAAAGAATACTGCTGCCTCATGGTCTGCAACGCAGCCATATCTTTGGGTAGTAACAAGGGCTGCTCTAGGGCCTCAACCAAGTTGTGGGCATGCCCTTTCTAGAACTCCCTGATGAAGGAGCTTCGCGGTATGGCCGCCCTCTCTAGCTCCAGCCGGGGATCCCACACTAAGGTGAGAGGGCGTACCTTGCCATGCTATGGTCCTCCTTGCTTTCAACCAAGGAGGCCCTCCCCTGGCCCTTGGCCCTCTTTTGCTGCTTGGACTCCTTTTGGGAGGCCACCTCCCCCTCCTCAACCACCTTCTTCTCCTTCCTTTTCTTCTTCAAGTTGGCTACGGTGAACGGGTTAACTATATAAGAAAGAGAAGGGGAGAGAAGGAAGAGACTGGGACCCGAGGGCATCCTTGGGCACTGGCCCCTTAGCCCTATCTGCAAGAAGCTCACGCAAGCCCTTCTTCCTATTCAGGGCCATCTCCTCTCCTTCTTCCTCGGAGCTGTTGTTTATGCGTGCAATGATGAGACCGAAGGTGCAAACACCTGAAAATCTATCGAGCTCGTCTTCTGAGTCCGGGACTTGAACCACATGCTCTCCCTATTCCTCTCCCTCTTTCTCGAGATGGAACTGGTCTATCTCCACCTTAAGCAATAGGCATGAAGAGGCTGTCTCTTCTCTTAGAACCGCCGCTTCGCAGGGAAAGCGATGAGCAAGCAAGTCAACTGGCACGATGTCTTCTCGGGCCAAAAATCCAGGCACTAAGATGTCTACCCAAGCAAGCCGAGGATCACCGGCTCTGATCGCGTGGCCCCCGTCCTGAAAGTTGTCGAATAGGGGCTGGAAGTCAAGGATGAGATAGACGGCTCTTTGATGTTTATCCTCACTCACAAACACCTTGGACCTCAGCACCTTGTTGAGGTTACGAACTTTGACAAGGTTAAGGTTGGGTGTAACGTGCCTTTTATCAGCAAAAATAGCCGAGAAGCAAAACTACAATTAGAACAATAAAGCCCTCCATTAGAAGGAAATGAAATACTAAAGGAAAGGAGAGAGCAACAAAACTAAGAAACTAGTGCCCATGTTAAAAGACCTAAACCTAGGGTACCCCACCTGGCTCTCTCTCCCGAGTTGGGCAATGAAGACTGTCGTGCCATTCACCAGAGGCGATCAGGTAGTCATCCTTTATGCCCTTGTCGGACTTGGGAAGACACAAGACAAGCCTAACCACTGAAGACCTAGACTTAAGGTAGTAGCCCAAGTTTGCCAGCAAATGGCACTCGTACATCCAAACGACGTCGCGCCAGGTAAGGTTCAACCCCATATGCTCGTTGAAAGCGTCTACACTACCCAGAATCCTAAATAGGTTAGGCGTGCATTGGTGGGGGCACAGCCTATGGGCAATTAAGTAGTCTCTAGTGAAGTATATATTTGTGAAGAAGAAGTAAAAAGTAGAAGGCCAAGAAGATTGGTCGAGGAGAAAATAGCCTAAGAACAAAGAAACTTACAAAAATAAGGACAAGGGTCACTTCAAAAGCTTCTCGAAAGCTTGAAGATTTAAGAAGTCTTAAGAGTTTAGAGATTTAGGAAGTCTTGAGAGTTCGAAGATTAGTAAAGTGAGAGAAATGAATCCCCCAGGTGCCTTATATAGAAGGCAGAATTGGGTGAGAGTTATCCCACCCAAAATTTGAGGAGAAATGCCAGCCATAGGATATCCATCTCACCGTAGGATGTGGGGAACAAAGCACCGCCTGGAGCATTTAATGAGACATCACGAACTCCGAAGCGCTAGAACGGTTGCGAGGCACACGAAGTGACACTTTCACATGTGGAAGTCAAAGAAACGTGTGGAATTAATTATCCAAGGTCCAAACCCCACTTTTCTCCACAGATGAGAGAAAAAAGCCAAAGTTTTGAGGGACTATTGTGGGGTACAGGAATTGAAATAAGGTATTTACACCACGGGTCATACCCATGGCTGAGGGGGCCATTATTGTGCCAAGGAGGTCACACACTTGGATACTAAGGCCACGTTAGTGGCACGTTACCAAAAGAAGTCATACTGTAGAGAAAGAGTTTTGGGGAGGGGATTAGCCCTGACATGACTGAAAGGATGGTGGCTGCCACCACATTTAATGCATCTCACCAAACCTCCTGACTGCATTTATGTGGAAAACACCCCTGAATTGTGCTAGCTTGGCTGCCCCAACTCACAAAAGGCTTGGGAAGGTGTCTAATGGGACAAGCACTCAAGTAGTGGCCTGGACGATCAACAAATGGAGGGCCAAGATCATTTAAAGGAAGCTATATAATGTAAGAGACCCTCCGAGGAGAGGAGATCGAAAATCTATAGAGAACACATTGTAGCAACAAAAATTGAAATTGTATCCAAGTCCAAAAGAACTATATTCAAGAATCATTCTCCTCGAACTTTGCCAAGGAAGGATTTCCTTGCTTAGAACTTGTCTTTCTTTGCTTTCTTAATATCTTCAATCCGTTGTGCGTGTTGCCTGATCCATTAAAGCTTAGCTTTTAAGCCCACTTTCTACAAATTTATTGTGTTGGGCTCTTTGGGCCTAGATCCTTCTACCCTTTGGGTTCAGGAACCAAAACGCCGCCCTTACAATAACATTTAAATATAAATAAGCACATTATAGTTAAATTATATAAAAAAGGAGGCCATGCATAACCTCATCAACCCGAAAATAATGCTTCTTACAGATGTTTCCCATAAAGTCGTGGCCTTGTCCATCCTACAATCTGCATCCCTTTATTACTCTCTCCTATTAGAAAAGTCATGCAACTATGGTCCCAACTATGGCTCCAAATAGAATCAAAAACCATAATCCAAGAAGACTTATACAAGACAAGATTTGGTTCCAAGACAAGATTTGGTTCCAAATATGCTGGGTATTGGTTCCAGGATGAATTCATGACTGCTACTATCTGTTTAGTGATAAAAAAATGATTTTTTTTTTAAGTATAAGGACAAAAACAAAAATTCATGCAAACTATAGGGACATATCAAACAATATTTTAGCATATACTTTTATGTTTTAACATGGTAACAGAGTCACATTTCGATAACCCTCACTAGATTTCATGTTGCCACTATCAACCATCGCTCGGCTAAGTTGTTGACCACCTTTGATCGTCGTAGGCCGCTATTGTCCAACAACATTCGGTCATTGTTTTTACCCAAACATGAAAATTTTCTACTTCATTTTTTTTTTCTTTTGTAGATTTCAATTTGCAAGTCTATTTTCCTATTTGAAGATCCCAAGTCACACAGATAAACCCATCAATCATTCTATTTTAGGTTTAATTTATGCAAAATTTGTCAACTCTCTCACGTGCTTCATTACAGTGTCATACTCTGCTAATATTCTCTAACGTGCCTACAAGAGGGCACACCAATGGCCAAATAGTGGATGCTATGATTAAAGGACAGTCACATTGGTGGCCTGTAATGAAGCACAATATGGAACTTTTTCCACACGATGTGACTGTCCTTTAATCATAGCATCCACTATTTGGCCATTGGTGCGCCCTCTTGTAGGCCTTGTAGCCATCGTCATCACTATTTGCTGTCATCTCCAGCATTTTGCACAAGTTATTCTACATTGTGACTAGCCTATTTTACAAATAATCTAGTCACTCATGGTCACATATTCACGAGCTTGGATTTCAATTTCAATGCATCTTCAGGTTTTATCTTGAGTTTGAGAGATGATGTTGGCCGTAACATACATATTACATTTAGCAAAAGTTCATATCCTTGATTTGTTAAAACCAAATAACATTATTTGTCATTGGGTTTACAATGGTGGTGATGGCAGTGTTTTTCTAGTTGTTGCAATAGAGATTGGTTGTGGGACTTTTTTTTTGGTTGAAGTTATTATAATGAGTTGTATTCTAAAAATAAAATCTGGAATGTTAAGTGTATTGTAAAATGATATGATATGATAAATAAAGTGACTTTTTAGATAGTAAAATAGTATATTTTTCACAATTTTGGATGTTAATGCTATAATGGTGTGTTTCAGAGAAAGTTTGATATAGTCTTTAATTAATTAGTACTTGCCGACTAGGTTAATTACTGTACCGTGGTCAATGCCAATACATGCGGTAGTCCATTTGTACGAGATAATGTCCATAAATGATCTTTAAAGAAAACCAAAATTTTCAAGGAGCCAAAATTCATGGCCATAGAGAAGCTAACACCGAGTAGTGGAAATGAGCGTCCAATTGGGTGAGTTAGTATATCTTTCCAGGAGGAGCAGGAGAGCGTGGGTATAAAACTGTTGGGATAGCAGCTCTATATATTATGTAACTATTACTAGTCATTTCAAAAATAAAAAATAAAAAAAAAATGGTGAAAATAAATTATAATACTCTTTATTTTCTTTATTTATATGCCCATTGAAACTATGGGCTATACAATGAGAGATAATTCTCTTCTTAGGAGCAGGGTGCAAGTGAAACTTGATCCCAATTTTACCAACAAGGCTAGTTGGCATTAATTATTTCCATCAAATCTAAACAAGCATAGGTACTTAAAAGATAAAAGAACACAAATGGTGCTCCTAGGCTCCTAGCAAGTGAGATTATCGCCTGGAGCAACACCAAGTTGGTTACAATATTGAGTGTAGTACTGGACACGGGCTTGGACAGCACCGGAGTTTCCACCATTGCATTCAATGGCACCATTGATGGCTCGAATGGTTGCACCAAAACCTTGGCTTACAACTGGACGAACATTGGTCATCCAAAACCACAAGGCGGTCTTAAAAGAAACAGTCACGTCTGTAGCAACAGTTTCAGGAGAGTTTAATAAGTCGATTCCAATGCTAGTTCCAGCTGCCCCGTAATTGTAATTCCATGTTAGCTGAAGTGGTCCACGGCCAAAGTATTTTTTGTTAGGGTTGCATGGATACTGTGTGTTGCTCTCGTCACAGTAGTCTTGTGAGGCACCATTGATCTCCTCTATGTAGCAAAAATCTGCCCAAAGATAAACATTAATTTTGTATTACCTTTCAGTTTAACTTGTGTATTTAAACTATGAATTAAATAGCTCAAAAATCTCTTACTAGAATGCACAAATTTGTATGTTTATGATCATACAGGTCTGACTATAAGGAAAAGTTGCATAGTAAAAAACAAAGTAGAAGATATAGACGTGCCCTTTATTTCTTTTGTCATAACTTTATGAAAATTAGCTCTAAAATTAAAAAATATTAACCTTTACAAGTATAATATGAAAAATCAGAAATTATCAATAGCAATCTATATTTATGAAAATATATTCAATTGTTTGTTATGTATTATATATTATATTTTTTAATTAATTAATTATAAAATGTATTGAACGAGGATTTGAACCATAATTATTCTTATAAAAGATTTTTTTTTTTTTTTAATACCACTCATCTACAAGGATTTTGGTGTACACTATATATTATGCAATTCAAAAATAAACTAAATGCAAATTAATTATTATCTAACTTATAACAAAATTATAAAAACATAACCAACATAATATTATTGTAATTATTAGTATAGTTTAGATATAGTAATTAGTTACTTAATATGACATTAACTAAATTAGATATTACGGGTGTTGTGGCATGCGTCTTATCGTATATGTCAGTATGCGTATGAGATGTAGTAAATTAATTAAAATATATGTTAGGATAGAGAATTATCTTACGTCCAGTCTCATGAGTAACATGAGCAAAGAAAGCTGCAATTTCACGCTTGGAATCATCTGCAGAACCAAGATTTCCAAATTGATTATATGAATTGAGAGCATCAAGAAAACCTGCTCTTGTGTAGAAATTCTTCCCTGCACAGCTTGCATCAGCCTGATTAATTATCCCATTAAAGAAATCTTGGGTCACAATATCAGCTACGGATTGACCCTTCACATATCCTGGCACAAATCCGGCTAGGATTCCGACTAGAACAAGGATTAGTAGATTCTTTTTCACACTAAGTGTAACCATCTTGGGAAGTTTTGTATGTGGATAAAGAATGAAAAAGATAATGTGTGATGAAAAACAAGATTGGGCATTTGATATTTATAGTGCAATATGTGGTGCAAAAACTCTATGGATGGAGTTCTTACTTTCAATTTGATAATGGTGATTTCAAGATGGCGTATACGGTATGGGACTTGCTGTTCAAATTTGACTTTGCCAACAGGACAAGTACCGGTCATTGTTCTGTTCTTGAATAAGGTAATTATACATTTTTCCTGTTCTTGTAGAGGCTGCTTATGACTGTTATACCAAAATTCTAATCATTATCGAAGTAATGTTATACTGATGTGGAAAATTTTGCAACCAAAATTTCCAAATTGCATTCTTCCAAGAGTACTGGTTACTGGTTTAGCAAAAGATTGGTAATTTACATGTTCATTTTTTAAACCAAATGCTAAACTACGGAAACAAAGTAAATAATTACATGTTTTGAACAGGCTATCCTACTCCTTAAGGTGTTGAAAATTTTTCAGTATAGTACATATCTAAGGTTTTCGTCTACTCTAGTCACTAGCCTGCCAAGTTAGTTGGCCTTGCTTGTACGTTAATTAATCAAGTTGCCTAAACATTCATGAACAATTAAGCAAGCCATATAAAAAATTAAATGAGAACTATGAGACTATTTCTTTTTCTAGAGGAATTTATCTTCTTTTTTGAAATATATTTCTTAATGAATAATTTGTTGAGCTCTAGCATTAAGGCTTAAGGCTTAAGTGTATGGCAAAATCACACCACACGTATCTAGTGTACGCAGTTTTTTCTATAAATTAAACTAGATAAATCTTCCGCCATGATTTGCGCTTCCAAATTAAGGAAGTAATCCGATTTCGCAAGGTCAAGCATATCTGCTTTGACTCCCAATTAGTCCAACTTTCTAGCTTTGGAGTCTTGACAACTTGCTAAACCTAAACTCTTTTCATCTAGAAAGCTATTAAACTCCTTTCAGAAAACATCCCTATGTGCACAGACTTAGTAAATGCCTATAACTACCATAATTATAAATTTCATGCTTAGACAAATAATAATAATAATAATAATAAACAAGAGGGAAAAATCATATTAAGTTAAATTTTTATATGCATTGCACCATAAATTAATGTGAAACTATTTTAGAAACCACCATCCACTATGTTATTGAGTACCATATAAGTTAGTTTGTATTCATATACATTATTTTATAAATTAGTAAACAAGACTTACGTCAAGAACATTATTACTCAATTGATTGACATCTCTAATATTTCCAATGGAGATATTTAGGATTCAAAAATCCTCCTCTACCCTTTCTTGGAACAAACTAGTAAGGATAAGGGGAATAAATTGTTTTACATGATAAAAATAAAATGCAACATCATATACACATTTAAATTCCTCAAAATTTAACAGCAACAAATGATTCCTCTCCTAATTTTATTAATTAATTGATTTAATTCGAATTTTGAAATAATTATAAAAGTTAATTATAAATAACCACATTATAGTCAAGATTAAAAAAGAAAGCCACGCATAGCCAATGAGTCCTATGTAGGGAAATTTAACCAAAATCCCAACCTGTGAGAAACAAAATAAATAGAGAAAACACACACCAAAGAAAACAATCACAAGCACAAGACAATATTTATGTGGTTCGGCAATTTGCCTATGTCCACGGAGTTGCAGGGATTTCACTATTATCAGGCAAAATACAATAGTGCATAAGAACACTCTCAAGAAACCCAAATCCCAATTACACCCTAGCACTCTCTCACAGAAAAAATAAGAATAGAAGCTAGCTGCCTCTCTTTTCTCTATTTTCTCTCATGCAGCTGCTCACTAGGTTAATTGGAATTTTTATTAAATCAATTCTCTTCTTCCTAGCCGCATATAATAAAGCATATATATATATATATATATATATATATATATATATATTACTTTATAAAGTTGACTGAGTGGGATTCCTAATACAACTTGTATTAGGTCAATTTTATGGCCAGATTGGGCTTGGTTAGGCCTTATGGGCTTGTGGTAAAATTCAAGCCACACTAACAAATCTCCACCTTGGCTTGAATTGATCAAGCTACACTAGCAAACTCCTCCATCAGCTCCACCTTAGCCCTTAAGGGCTCACAAGCTGCAAACATCAGCCACAATCCTCCATAACACAATCCCTCATCCCTGTAACTCATCCTCCTGTCCTCAAGCTAGAAGACCAATTGAAACTGCGCACAACTTCAACTTCTCAATAGTGACACCCTTAGTCAACATATCTACCGGGTTCTTAGACCCACAAATCTTCTCAAGCATTACCAGCTTATCTTCAACAAGGTAACGGATAAAGTGGTATTTTGTCTATATATGCTTCAATTTTGAATGAAAAGCAAAATTTTTTGCAAGAAAGATTGCACTCTGACTGTCACTGTGTAGAATGCCCATCTCTTGCTTCTTACCCAATTCATCTAAAAAACCATGTAGCCAAATCATCTCATTTCCAGCTTCAGTTACTGCAACATACTCAGCTTCTGTAGTAGACAAAGTGACAATCTTTTGTAGATTTGAAGCCCATGATATAGCTGTACCACCCAGAGTAAAAACAAACCCAGCAGTACTCTTTCTACTATCAATATCACCAGCAAAATCAGCATCTACATAACCCTGCAGTTTCAAACTTACACCTGTGAAACAAAGACATGTATCTGATGAACCCTTCAGATATTTTAGAATCCACTTGACTGCCTCCCAATGCTGCTTTCCAGGCCTACTCATGAATCTGCTCACAATTCCCACTGCATGTGCAATGTCTGGCCTTATACACACCATAGCATACATTAAGCTGCCAATAGCTGAGGCATAGGGCACCTTGCTCATGTGGCCTCTTTCTTCTTCTGTCTTTGGTGACTATTCTTTGCTTAGTTTGAAATGACTACTCAAGGGTGTGCTCACTGGTTTAACTTCATTCATGTTGAACCTGCTGAGAACTTTCTTCACATACTCTGACTGTGAAAGTTTCAATGTACCATTAGCCTTGTCTCTAATAATTCTTATGCCAAGGATTTGCTTTGCAGCTCCCAAATCCTTCATTGCAAACTATTTGGACAATTACTTCTTCAGATTATTAATCTCCTTAATGCTAGACCCTGCAATAAGCATATCATCCACATACAACAGTAATATGATGTAAGAATTGTCAAAAGACTTAACATAGCAACAGTGATCAGCTTCATATCTCTTGAACCCAATTCTATGCATAAAACTGTCAAATTTCTTGTACCACTGTCTAGGAGCTTGTTTTAGGCCATACAAGCTCTTTCTCAGTTTGCAGACTAAATTCTCTTGTCCTTGAGCAATGAACCCTTCTAGCTGAATCATGTAAAGGTCTTCCTTCAATTCACCATGAAGGAATGTTGTCTTCACATCTAACTGTTCAAGATGTAAGTTTTCTACAGCCACCATTCCCAGTACTAGTCTGATTGTTGACATCTTCACAACTAGAGAAAATATCTCTGTGTAGTCAATGCCTTCCTTCTGCTGGAACCCTTTAACAACTAATCTGGTCTTGTAACGTTTGCTACCATCATACTCATTTTTTATTCTGTATACCCACTTATTGTGCAAAACCTTCTTTCCTACTGGCAATTCAGTTAGTTCCTATGTCTGATTCCCCAACAAGGAATCCATCTCATCCTTCATGGCTAACTCCCACTTGCTTAAATTCTCATCTTGCAAGGCTTCATCATAATACTCTGGCTCACCACCATCAGTCAACAGGAGATAATTTAGAGTGGGTGAATAATGCTGTGGAGGTCTAATGTTCCTGGAAGATCTGCGGACTTCAGCTACAGGTGTACTCAAATCTACCTATGAATTTACATTCTCTTTATCTTCTTCACTCCTTTTCTGGACAGTGCCTTCAGTCAATTCATCTAAGTTGACAAACTCAGATTTCTTTTGATCTATCTCTGTCACATCTGACACTACAGTTAACCTGTCCTTATACATAACATGTTCATTAAATATCACATTTTTACTTCTGATGATTTTCTTGTTTTGTTCATCCCAAAACTTATAACCAAATTTCTCATCACCATAGCCAATGAAAAAACATATTTTAGATTTTGCATCAAGTTTACTACGAGCATCAGAATCAATATGAACATAAGAAACACAACCAAAAACTTTTAAGTGTGAAAATTTTACCTCTTTACCACTCCAAACCTCCTCAGGAAGTCTGAACTCCATAGGAACTGAAGTTCCTCGGTTTATCAGGTAAGCTGCAGTGCTAATAGCATCAGCCCAAAAAAATTTTGGTAGTCCAGCATGCAACCTCATACTCTTAGCACGCTCATTGAGAGTTTTGTTCATGCGCTCAGCCACACCATTCTGCTGTGGTGTCCTAGGAATGGTCTTCTCCATCCTAATTTCCTATGCAGCACAATACTCACTGAACCCTCCATCTATGTACTCTCCTTCATTATCTGACCTCAAACATTTTACTTTCAAACTTGTTTTTGTCTCAACCATAGCCTTCCACTTCTTAAAGGTTTCAAATACATCTGATTTATTTTTCAAAAAATAAACCCATACCTTTCTGCTTGAGTCATCAATGAAAGTAATGTAGTACCTTGAACCTCCAAGGGATGCAACCGGAGAAGGCCCCCACAAATTAGTGTGTACTAACTCCAATTTTTTAGCCTTCTGTGTCCTACCAGTTTTCAAGAAGCTCACTTTTTTCTGCTTTCCTAAGATGCAACTTTCACACATGTCAAAATCAATGGACTTCAATTCTGGTAGTTTTCCTTTTGACAACAGCATCTTCATCCCTTTCTCACTCATGTGACCAAGTCTACGGTGCCATAGGCTTGTATCGGTACTTGCATCAGCAACTCCAATTGTGTCTCTTGGACTTGAGGTCATGTACAAAGTACCAGTTTTCTTTCTATGAGCCAATACCCTAGCTTCCTTTGTAACCTTCCAAGTACCACCAACAAATAGTATTGCATGCCCTTCATCATCAAGTTGTCCAATAGAAATCAGATTCCTCCTTAGGTCAGGAATATGTCGAACCTTCTCCAGTAACCAAACAGATCCATTGGGCAACAATATCCGGACGTCTCCCATACCTACAACATCCAAGACTGAACCATCAACCAAATACACCTTACCAAAATCACCTACAACATAATTCTGTATGATTTCTCGGTGTGGAATGGTATGAAACGAAGTTCCTAAATCCAAAACCCAGTCATCAAGTGGACAGTCTACTGCAAGAAGTAATGCATCTTGTACCTCTTCTGTTACAGCATTAGTAGAATCATCTCCATTCTTCTTCTTAGGACTTTTGCATTGATTCCTAAAGTGACCTGTTTTCCCACAGTTCCAACATTGTATTTGTTGGCCTGATCTAGATTTACTTCTGTTTCGATTAGAATTTCTGGATTTTGATCTGCACCGGTTTGATTTTCTGTCATTACCTCTGCCTCTTGTCTCAAGGTTTAGGGCAGAACTAGATCCTGAGGTTTCGCCTGCATCTCTTCGGCGAATCTCTTCAGCCAGAATTAAATCTCTATATCATTGTACTTGAGTTTTTCCTTTCCTGTAGAATTGCTTACTGCCATCCTCATTGCCTCCCAACTGTTTGGCAAAGAAGCCAAGATGATCAGAGCACAAATCTCATCATCAAAATCAATTTCTACAGACGACAATTGATTTGTGATAGTATTAAATTCATTCAGATGTTGTGCTACTGATGCATTATCTGCCATCTTTAGATTGAACAGTTTCTTCATCAAGTGCACCTTATTGTTTGCTGATGGCTTTTCATACATACCAGACAAAGCCTTCATTAGATCTGCTGTGGTCTTCTCCTTTACAACATTGTGTGCAACAGACCTAGACAGAGTTAACCTGATAACTCCTAGTACCTGTCTGTCAAGAAGAGCCCATTCCTTAGCCTTCATAGTCTCAGGTTTTGTCCCCAAAAGAGGCAGATGCAATTTCCTCCCATAGAGATAATCTTTAATCTGCATCCTCCAATACGCGAAGTCTGTGCCATCAAACTTTTCTATTCCAAACGCCTTTCCTGCTTCCTCTGCCATTGCTCCCACTCAAACCTAACCCTAGGCTCTGATACCAGTTGTATGGAAATTTAACCAAAATCCCAACCTGTGAGAAACAAAATAAATAGAGAAAACACATGCCAAAGAAAACAATCACACGCACAAGACAATATTTACGTGATTCGGCAATTTACCTACGTCCACGGAGTTGCAGGGATTTCACTATTATCAGGAAAAATACAATAGTGCACAAGAACACTCTCAAGAAACCCAAATCCCAATTACACCCTAGCACTCTCTCACAGAAAAAATAAGAATAGAAGCTGGCTGCCTCTCTTTTCTCTATTTTCTCTCATGCAGCTGCTCACTAGGTTAATTGGAATTTTTATTAAATCAATTCTCTTCTTCCTAGCCGCATATAATAAAGCACACACACACACACACACACACACACACACACACACACACATATATATATATATATATATATTACTTTATAAAGTCGGCAGAGTGGGATTCCTAATACAACTTGTATTAGGTCAATTTTATGGCCGGATTGGGCTTGGTTGGGCCTTATGGGCTTGTGGCAAAATTCAAGCCACACTAACATCCTAAGACTATCACTAGGAGAATTTTAGTTCATCAACCTCAAATGAAGCCTCTTTCAAAGGTTTTCCATAAAGTCGTGGCCTTCTTCATCCAGTAATCTGCATCCCTCTATTACTCTCTCTCATACCGAAAAAGTCATGCAACCATACCAAAGAATTTCCACATTTCAATTCTCAAAAGTCACTATTCCTGCTTCTATACTATACTATGGCCCAGATGCTACGTACCTAGCTAGATACATGCATCCTTCTTAAACTAATACCTATAAGGCTATAACTAACATTTTAGTATATAGAAAAAGAGGGACTTTTTTTTTTTTTTTCAGTTTATTTGTCGTGTAACGGAGCAGTAATTATGTTGTTAGTTTGTTACCCCTTATGGTATATATGGGTTAAAAAATTGTAAGGTAGTTTTGTCTTTTCGTTTCAATACAATTTTTAAGCCTAATTATGTGTTATAATTAGTATTTTACCCCCCAAAGATATAGACGGGCTAAAAATTTGTGATGTTTTTATATTTTTTTTCATTGCTTTTATGATCTGCTTGAAAAGATAGTTTTAGTGCTTATATATGTGCGTGTGAGAGAGTGAAGGGCAAAATGTTAATAGAAAAGTTGGCAGATTTTATCTTGCTATTTTTGCTCACACAATTAATATTAATTTTTAAGAGGTGGGATGTTCAATCAACCTTAAATACCTTTAACAAGAGGGATAATTTAAGTAGAATTGATTCCAAACAATAATAAAGTATATTTAATTCAGAACAATGATGGAATAGTTATATTGGTGTCCTCGGGTTTAGTCCGAGATAAGGGTTACTTCTCTGTCTAGAAAAAATCTCTCCATAAATCCAGGGGCTTCTTGGCTTTACATAATCAGCCAAGATGTATTCGAACCCTACATTTGGAAGGTTAGGATCGGATTTTCTTGATACTTGTCCCATCAGGGTCTTACTAGAAGGTTTTTACACTAAGATATGAGCTGTGTGGCTACTATTCATAAGTCATTTCTTCATTAATGCGGCTAGTTAAATGGTTGCAGTGCATTTAATATGGAGGGAATGGTTGTTTTATCCCTCCTCTTTCCATTCTTCTTTGTTCAGCACCAAGTAACTCTTTTCATCCTTGGTTTGCACCCAACTTCCTTTGGCTTTGGGTCTCAGCTTGCTGGGAGTAAGTTGGTGTCCTCAGTGTCTTCGTCCATTGTAGCCTTCCTGCCGTTGCACAAGATTACTAGTATTATTCCACGGACATTTTGCTGATGTTTCTCGAGGTTCGCTTCCTCAATGCTGTCCTTAATCACTTTATTTGTATCCTCGATGCTGTCTTTAATTAAAAACTAACTTCTCACAATATATATATATATATATATATATATATATATATATTGTGAGAAGTTAGTTTTTAACTAAAACAAGTCAATGTTATTTACTGTGGACATATATTCAGTTTACTTGAATATTCTTGGACAATGTTTTTTACCTAAAAATAATAATAATAAAATAAAATAAAAATAAAAACTAGTTATTCTAAAATATATATACTACATTTTTTAAAATTTAAACCTAGTTTATCAAAATTCATACAAAATAAATTGCGTTGAATAATGTAAAAAACCTCTCTATCAACGCCTAAAGTTCTGCTTCTAAGGAACTTGTACATTTTGGATACATGCATGTATACATTAGATATGAGCACGCGTATTAACCCCCGTAACTCACGCGGCGGCAAGACCTTGTATTTAGTTCCTATATATTGACATTGAAAATTACTTGTCAACAACGTAAGTCATAAAATACAAATAAATAAAGAATCAAAAACCCTAATCGAAGAATACTTTAGTACATTACAAGAGATGGTTTAAAATACGCTAGGTATCGGTTCCACAATGAAGTTATGACTACTATTATCTGTTTAGTGATAAAATCCAAAAACTTTACAGTATAAAGACGAAAGCAAAATTCATGCAAACTATAAGGATAGATCAAACATTACTTTAGTGTTTACTTTTGTAATCCTTACGTTTTAACATTGTATTAGAATTACTTTTCTATGGTCTTCACTAGCTTTCAAGCTGCCACTACCAACTATCACTCGGTTAAATTGTTGACCACCTTTGACCATTGCCGGAAGCAGTTGTCCAAAACCTTTCGGTCACTGTTTTTATCCTAACATGAAACTTTTTCACTTTTTTTTTTCTTTTTTTTTTGTGTGTAGATTCCGATATTCAGGTCTATTTTCCAATTTGAAGAACCCAAGTCACACAACTTAACCCATCAATCATTCTTTTTGGGTTTAATTTATGCAAAATTTATCAACTCACTCATGTGCTTCATCACAATGCCATCCTCTACTAATATTCCTCAGGCCGCTAGTTTAACCATCCCCTGATCATAGCATCCACTATTTGGTCATTAGTGCACCCTTTTGTAGGCCCTTGTAGCCATCTTCTAGCATTCAATCGTCATCACTATTTGCTGCCATCTCTAGCATTTTGCACAAATTATTCTACATTGTGGCTAGCTTATTTTACAATTAATCCAGTCACTCATGGTCATCTTCAAGGCATCTTCATGAGAATAGATTTCAATCTCAATGCATCATTAGGTTCTATCTTGAGTTTGAGAGGGGATGTTGGTAGGTTATACATATCACATTTAGCATAAGTTGATATCCTTGATTTGTTAAAGCCAAAGAACATTATTTGTCCTTGAGTTTACTCCAACCAAGGAATTCTCCTAATTTAATGTTCCTATATATATCCTACTTAGAGTTCGCGGTAAAACAACAATTTTGAATAAGAATGATTTTGTCGCTAAGGATTTTATATTATGGACGTAGGTCATCAACCCAAATGACATATCTCCTCTTACACCTACTCTCTCGTTGTCTCTCTACATCTTTTATTTTTACATGTAGGATTAAGAAATGGTTCGTACATGAAAATGTGATCTCATGGATTACAAGTGAAAAAAATAAAATAAAATAAAATTTGTAAGGAGTTCCTAATTGAAATCCGTTAATAATAGTTAAAATTGTCAAGCATCATTTGTGTTAGAACTTCATTCCTTTTTCCATGTGTTTGTTTGTTTGTTTCTCTCTCCAAGCATTAATTGTGCAATTATTTAACAGTGGCCATGAAGGCATTTAGGGTATGATCCTTCTTCCTCTAATACTGCTTCTACTAGTACTACTATTTTTGTTCCTCCTGCTAGTAATGTTAAAATTGAGAACAATGAGATTAAAACTGAATTAGTTAGTGAGAACATAGACAAGGGTAAATTTATCTTAGGAGTACCCCGTAAGCTTGAGAAGAAAGATATTAAAAACCTTAGGGCTAAGAAGGCTAACTCTCAAAATCCTAAACAAAAGAAGCTGCATCTCTGTCATTATTGTGGAGTTGCCAGTCATACTCAACCAAATTGCTACAATTGGCTTGCCACTCAACAGAGCAACAGCATGATAGCATCTGGGAACCAGAATCAGCTTCAATCCTCCCCTTGGAGATCTTCTCAAAGCCCTCATGTTCCTTTCAAACTTGAACGGTTTTTCTCCCTCATCGCCGATTCAAGGGTTTAATAAAAAAAAAAGGTTCTTCCAGGGTGTGGAAGGAAAAAGACTCCAAGTAATTCTGTCACTTTTCTCTCTCTTTTTTTGTTTTTGTGTGTGCATTACTTATGTGTTTTTCTTTCAAGTTTTGAGTCAATCTAGTTTTTATGCTTTAATTGTTTAACATGTTTTTGTTTGGTTATTTTTCAGTTTTGCTTTGTTTTGTTTTTCATATAAAAATAAAATAAAACTTTGAAAAATCAGAAAAATACAAAAACAGTGTGTGTTTTGTGTACATTGGTACTTGTGTACCATGGATGGCCATTGAAACAAAGTCTTCTAAACTTTGTATCATTTGTAGCTTAGATGAGCATCTCTACGCACAACTAAGCAAATGAGGTTTGTAGCTCGTGTTTGTGATGAGTAAGATTAAGTTATCTCTTATACGTAACACTCGTATCACTCTTTTTGACGAGAAGGACAAGAAAATCCTAAGAGAAAGGCATAAATTATCATCTCACTACTGTTGTCCGCCAACCATAATATGACACTTGTATACTTCGGCATAGCAAAAGTGCAGTGTCAATGACATTTGTGTGCTTAGGCATAGCAAAATTGAAATGTCAAATATTATTGGGTATTTCTTTTCTCTCTCTAATATGTCCATGCATGATATGCTTAAAAGAAAAATATGCAAAGAAAAATCAAAAGCAAAAAGAACAAAAATGCTTTAAAAAAAAAATGATTGCAAGCGTGTATTCTAGGAGATGTGAGAGTTATAGAATGTACCTTAAAGGTGATAGTCCCCATCAAGTAGTTATGATTATGTGTGAGTTAAAGTGATTTTCTCATATCCCAAATCGTCATAAAATGTATACACTTAGGGGTGTCCATCAGAATCCAGAAATCGACCCACCTGCCCAAATCGCCTGAGCGGACCCGAAAACCTGCCGACCCGACGCCAGTGACGGTCGAAGATGGGTCTCTGCCACCAAAAACCGATTTAGGCGATTCAGATGGCAGGTTTTCTTCCTCAAAACCCGATATACCCAATCCGACCAACAAAAGCAAAGAAAGAACGCCGGTTTTACCCAGATCTGTTCAGATTTGTCGATATCCTGATAAGAAGTTTGGTAGTTTTTGGTTAGATTCGGTGAAGATCTTGGTTTTCTCTTTAGATTCGGTGAAGATCTTGGTTTTCTTGCATAGATTTGGAGGGGAGATGAAGATTTTGCTCGATTTTTACTTAGATTCAGCTAGATGTGGTGCTTTTGCTTCGATTTTGCTCAGATCTAGGATTGATTTTTTCTTCGATTCTTGCTTAATGTGGTGCTTTTGCTCAAATCTGGGCTTAATATAGTGCTTTTTGCTTCAATTTTTGCTTATATCTTGTGATTTTCTCTGAAATCTGGGCTTATGCGGTGGTTTTGAGCTTCAATCCGAGGAAGATTTCATGGTTTACCTCAGTACCGAAGCCGACCGACCTGACCGTCGTTCATCAGAGACTGATCCGACTTGACCCGAGGTTGTCGACGGTCGGTAGCGGGTCGTTCGATCGACAACCCGATGTAAACGGGTCGATTGCAAGTTGGGCATAAACCCGACCCGAACCGACCCGTGGACACCCCTATATACACTTATGCAATCTTGCGATATTTTTTCACACACAACATGCAATATTCTTTTCTATTCTTGATACATGTATAGGTACAATGTGATTTAGCCATCTCAAGGTTTTACATGTGTTAATGTATACTCACTAAACTGTCTTGACTTGTTTTTGAAATATAAAATTGGTTAGACTTGTTTAGTGTGTGTGTGTGTGTGTGTGTGTGTTTCTTTTTGAAGATCCATGTGCTTATAATTGTTATTAAGAGATGACTTTAAGGGCTAGATATGTTGATTGGATCATTGGTTAAGTTGCATGTTGGACTGCATTCATGTCTGTGTTTTTCACATCTCGAAAAACTGGTTTTAAATGCTGGCTCGACACCTCCTTGATACCTTACTGTCTGTCGAGCTTCTTTAGCTTTTTTTTTTAATCGCAATCCCGACAGATGCTCAATACCTGGTGGATCGATCGAGAATGACTCTGCATCCTCGATAGCTTCTCGACACCTGGTGGATCGATCGAGCTTCTGTTCTTAGTTCTGTTGAGTTGTTCCTTTACACCTCCTCAATACCTCAGCTATCGACGACCATTTTCTCTACACCACCCTCGATAGATATCTCAATACCTCTCGATACCTGCATCTATCAAGATTTACTGCTGGCACTATTTAAGCTTCCTGTGCGATCTGGAACTCATTTCACTTGATCGCTCTCTCGATACTTCTCTCTTTTCTCTCCCAAACATTCTCATCTCACTCCAATCTTTGTTCGTCAAGGATTCTTCAAGCTTTTTCAAGAATTTCTTCTCTTGGTAAGCTTCTAATCCTTTCACATTCATGCATTTCATGTTTTGAAACCTAGGTTTTGGGTTTTTTGAAATATTTTGGGGTTTTTCAAAATTGGTGAGTTATTATTGAAATTTTGGGATGGGTTTTCACTTAAATTAGTTTAAAACCTCATACATTGCATCACATTAGCATTATAATGGTATTGTCATGCATTTAAATATGTGCTATCTTTTTGGGTGCTGAGGGCTGAGCCCATGATGCAATTTCTTTTGCATGTCATATGTTCATGTATTTCCCATGCATACGTACTATTTTTCAATATACTTGTTATATTTGAAATTGCTTGGGATTTTTCTGATTGTCTTTCTTTTCTCTCCCTCTCTTTTTTGTTTACGTTAGTCGTGTCTATGGCACCTAAGCGTAAATCCACTCCAAACCAGAACCCTCTTCATTCCGGAGCTTCTTCATCATCTGATCCTACACTATCTCATAATCGGTTCCATTATGATGATGCCTTGAAGGCATTTTTGGAGAACTTTTCTAGTCGAGGCATTCATTTGGAATGCCAAGTAGTTTTGTTGGACTTTACCGACACCGACTTTCCCTCTGTCATTCATAGTAAGGGATGGGAGTCACTGTGTGATGTCCTAGTCACCTGTCCTCTCGTGCTTATTCAGGAGTTTTACTCCAACATGCATGGGATTGATTGTTTTATACCTCTTTTCTTCACTCTCGTCTGATGTACGCGCATTCCTACCACACCACAACTTGTTGCGGATATGCTTCGAGTCCCTAGGATAGAATTTCCTAACTATCCTAGTTGTGAGCATCTAAGGACTATGTCCAGGGATGAGCTCATGTCTGCTTTCTGTGAGTACCCTTCTGTTTGGGGTGAGCGTCTGTTTACACCATGTCGACCTTTTGCTAAAGGTCCTAGATTCATGAACATGGTGATGACTTTTGTTTTGCATCCACTCTCTCATTATAACTCTATTATAGAGCCTCGTGCTCAATTTTTGTTATCTCTTCTTGAGCATCTTATTATAAATTTCCCTTTCTCATTTCATTCTGTCTATTATAGATGTTCATCTAGATTCGGCATCTTATGATAAGTTCATCTTTCTTTCTGCTATCACAAGGATCTTACGCCACTTTTCTGTTCCTTTTCCCTCTTCTGACCATTTCACCGTCATGTGTACCATAAATTACGCTACCGTTAAACGAAGTGAGGCCCAACTTCGATCATGGCAGTCGGATTCAGCAACTCCTCCCTCCCGTTTAGCTCCATCCCGTTCTGCTCCATCCACATCCGCTCCTCCCTCTTCTTCAAGCGATGTGACTATAGGAGACATCATGGCGCAGCTGTAGTACATGGATGCTCACCTAGATACACTCTCTACGGAGTTGTATCAGGTGAACGTTCGTGTTGGTCGTATTGCACAACGACAAGCGTCCATGGGTGGTTTTGCTCCTGAGGCTACTCCTTCACCACCTTCTCCCGTGACTTCTGATTTTGAGGAAGAGGATGATGATGGTGGTGATGACGATGAAGTTTCGGATTATGCTGATGGAGATGCTAGCTCTACCGATGAGATGTCTACTTGACACTCTTACCCTTTGTCACTCATGACAAAAAATGAGAGTAATTTTGATATGAGAGTAGTCATTCTTAGGGGGAGAGTTAGTATAGAACCATTTTGTTAAGGGGAGTGTTGATATGTTTTGAGGGATGTAGTGTTGATAGTATGTATATTTTCTTTTCTTTTCTTTTAGATACATTATTCTTGTACATGAGGTCTTGTGACCATTTATAGACATACTTTGTACTTATCTCCTTATTTATGTTGATGTATGTTTTTCTTTCACCTACCCCTTCATGTGTTGTTTCGTTTCTCCCTTAATACACATGTATCTTATATTTGTATGCAATTTATTATTTCTGTTTCACACAAAGATGCTTTGATGAGTTTTGTTTAAAGTGTTTCAGAAATACAAGTTGTCAAAGTCTACTTGCCATAAACTCTCTTCTTGCCATAAACTCTCTTCTTGCAAAGTTTTTCAAGAGTTTGTGTTAGGATAGATTTTATTATATTCAACAAGTGAATATGAGTTGAGTGATTTATGACTTCTCTTATATGTTCATTTGTTTGTTGTGGTTTTGTCACGAATTGCCAAAGGGGGAGATTGTTAGGACATATGTGTTTCACATGTTAAGAACATATGTCATGATTTTATGTAATTGACTTATCCTTTGACAAAACGCACTTTACTTGTATTTGGGTAGATTTAGGATGTGTTTAAATACTTCAAGAAACCATGTTTCAAGATCAAGTGTTGAAGCCTTCAAGTCTATCCAAGAAAAAAAGCTGATAGTACAAATTCATTAAAACCCGATAGTTGGCTCGACAGCTGCATCTATCGAGCTTAAGAAAGCTGTTCAAAGACTGGTGTGCTCGACACCTGCTCGACACCTCCTATCTGTCGAGGTTTAAAATTTTCAGAATTCAAATCTGATTTTCTTGGGATCTGTGACTATGTCTTTGGGATTTCTTTTCTCCTAACTCTAGACATATAAAAGGATTGTTTTAAGAGCCGTCAAACAGTTCACAAGTTGCACAAGCATTGAGCAAACTCTGTTTAAACAAATTGTGACCGAAGACAAAGTTCTTGCCCTAGTTCATCTCTTTCACTTGAAAAAGTTATTGTATATGTGGACCATAAGGTTTTGTGACCAAGTATCTTCTTGATCTTCATCGTGTGGATGAATTGATGAACTTTGCAGCCAACAATCTTCTTAGTTGGTGATTGAAGTCGCATACTAGGATCTGCGCAATTGGTTAGTCACGTACTTGGGAGTCATGTATCAAAAAGGGGAACTGTCACTATAGAACAAGTCCAATTGGATATTGGGGTAAGGGTTCAACTGTAGGTTGATAAGGTACTTGGGATTCCTTTACTTGTAACAGCTTGTTGTGATAATAGTGGAGTTTCGGGAGTGATGACCTAAAAATCACCCAGTGAGGTTTTTGTCATTAGGTTTTTCCCATTCGTAAACAAATCACCATATTATTTATTTTCCACTGCATAATTAGTTTATTGGTGATTTGTTTGTACTATCACGTTTTTGCATGATAAATTGATTAATTAATAACTTGGCTAATTAATTAATTAATTTCTATCACAATGGGTCATTCAGTTTATGGCCTATCACTAATAACAACCAATCATAACAACAATTTGTTAAAAAAAAATTGTAGATCTAGTATTTTCCACCTTTCAAAGTCTGTAAAAAAATTTAAAGATCTAAAACAAAAATTACTGATAGGATTTTGAGACTAATCAACCAATTTTAACAAAAACAAACAACTTGATCCTTTAAAAAACTTTAAACAAAATAATTTTGTCCTCATCAACAAAGGACATGCTCTACACACACACACACATAATAATAATAATAAGTATTAAAAAAAAATAAAAATAAAAATAAAAATAAAAATAAAAACCATTGTCGGCTAAGCAATAGAGCTGAAAGCCAAAGTCACTGCATGCAACTAACAGTAAAATCAGCCTCCTTAACTTCAACGCCAAGTCCTAGCTTGGTCCTTGCACAATTCCACCACAATATACAATTTAGAATATTTTTCTTAATTATCCATATATGACGTAGTAGACAAATTGATAGGACTTATTTAATAAAACCCTTTATGTAATAGAACCATAGCGATGTAAAGGCGTCTTAGAGATATTTTGGTAATGACTTTACTTAATTAGTACTTGGCCACTAGGTTAAATTATCCAACTCTATATGTATCTATATATAAATGTAATAGAGAGAAAGAGAGTTGAGAGTGGTGACATTCTTTAATCTTCTGTAAGGACTGAAAGAGAGCTTCTGGTTCTTTTTCTAGATATACTGCAAAAGAGTCATTATATGAATAATGATGATCAGTTAACCAAATTAGTCTTAGACTTAAGCCTGGCTCAACAACTTTGGGGGCCTTAGGCGAAAATTTTAAGTGAGGCATTTTTTATATTTAAATATTAATCAAATAGTATATATTGAATTATTTTTATTTAAAATCTATTTTTCATGCTTTTTGAGATGCAAAATTACTAATTAGATTTTTCCATTTAAGTTCCTCTAACATTTCTTCTTCAATTGATAATATAGCTAATCTACTTCATCTTTCTTGTGACATAGTAGACCTTAAATAAGATTTTATTAATTTTAATTTCAAAAATCTTCTTTCTGCAAATGCAATTGTAACGGGTATTGTTAGTAATATTCTATAAGCAATATATGCATTTGAAAAAGAATCTAGTATTTTTAAATAATTAAGTACATTAATTGGAGTATTTTCATCTATTTGCATAACTTCTTTTAAAACTATTAGTTCTGAAAGTAAATCTAAGCCATCAATATCATAATAAATATTGTGGGGCCCAATAATTTATGGGCCAGGCCCAGTTGCTCCTGGAAAATCTGAAGGCCCAATCCGAGGAGAGCTGTGGCCCAAGCTCTACAATACAGAGCACAAAACAGTTTTGGGAGGCAGCCGAGGACAGTTCAGTTCTCGACAGATCCAGAGTTCCACCGGAATAAAGGGGTAAAACTGGTATAGGGACGAATTTGTAAGGAGATCCAAAATATCTTGGGGAAGTTATCCTTACTACCCTTCCAGATAAGACCCAGCACCTGACAGAGCCGTACTCTGTAGCCTTATCAACCATCCCCAACAATTCTGGGATTAGACTGATGGGACAAATATCAGTCTTGTAAAGATTGACCCTACACGTGGACGAAGGACAATTAACGCAGACTAGTATAAAGGAAAAAAGTAAGTAAATCTAGGGGGGAGTCCCATCCCACCTCCAAAAAAGAAAGACTACATGGGGGAGAACATCTCAACAACACCGGACTTCACTGAAGAAAGTCCGTCGTTGGGTAACTGGGATAAGGCCTCAATGGTCCTCGGATCAGCTCCGAGGAGTCCCATCCCATAGGGTGCGACGCCTTAAGGCTTAAATGTTCAAGCCTAACTCCTTTTTTCTACATGAATTCCTCTAAACCATGACCGGGCATCGCCCCTTAACCAGCGGCTAGCTTTTCAAGCCCACTCTCTACAAATCATATTGTGAGGGATCTCTCATATACGAGCCCAACATCATTATTGGGCCGCAATGGAATTGTGTCCTTACAATTGGCACCGTCTGTGGGAAAGCTTGCGCGCTGGCACAGGTGGCGGTGGAATCAACTCATTGGCAAGCAGAAATTTCTGCGATCTCCTCCGTCTCCAGCGACATATAGTTGTTGCTCCGACATAAACTTCTGCTAGGGGCTACGCCTCGCAGTGCTAAGGGTGCGGGCGTCTCTAGGGGCTACCAGCCTCAGGCCAACTTTTCCCGCCCTGGTGTAGGGGCTTGTGGTCGAAAAATAAAACAAAAAAAAAAAATCTTACAAGTTTTGGACAGAACCAAGGCCTTGCATGGTCCACGGACTCAAGCCTATGGGGAAACCAAGTACATAAAACGATCACAAGTTTTGGACAGAACCAAGGCCTTGCATGGTCCACGGACTCAAGCCTATGGGGAAACCAAGTACATAAAACGATCACAAGTTTTGGACAGAACCAAGGCCTTGCATGGTCCTCGGACTCAAGCCTATGGGGAAACCAAGTACATAAAAGGATCATAAGTTTTGGACAGAACCAAGACCTTGCATGGTCCACGGACTCAAGCCTATGGGGAAACCAAGTACATAAAACGATCACAAGTTTTGGACAGAACCAAGGCCTTGCATGGTCCTCGGACTCAAGCCTATGGGGAAACCAAGTACATAAAAGGATCATAAGTTTTGGACAGAACCAAGACCTTGCATGGTCCACGGACTCAAGCCTATGGGGAAACCAAGTACATAAAACGATCACAAGTTTTGGACAGAACCAAGGCCTTGCATGGTCCTCGGACTCAAGCCTATGGGGAAACCAAGTACAAAGAAGAAACCTTACAAGTTTTGGACAGAACCAAGGCCTTGCATGGTCCTCGGACTCAAGCCTATGGGGAAACCAAGTACAAAGAAGAAACCTTACAAGTTTTGGACAGAACCAAGGCCCTGCATGATCCTCGGACTCAAGCCTATGGGGAAGCCGAGTAAAAAAAAATAAAAAAAAATAAAATTACAAGTTTTATACAAAACCAAGGCCTTGTATGGTCCTCGGACCCAAGCCAATGGGAGAAACCAACTACTCGGATAAGAAGAGGTTTGAATTCCGTAAGATAGGCTACTTGATAAAAAATGTCTGGTTACTCCATCCACGGCTTAAACACCATAAAAGGTTAAGGCCAACAAAGGTGTAAGGACGGTGGTGGGACGCCCCAGTATTCAGTAGCCTAAGAGGGCTGTTCATTTGGCGGGTGATATATCCTCAGATGGTTATTTCTCACATGGCACCAAGCCTTCGGTTCTCTCATCGGCTAGCGTGGGTAAGTATTACTTTTCGCTGGTCGGTCGTATTGTGCCAAGCACTTTTATTAAAGTTATGGAGTTATGGCAACATCTTTTTATTATTAAGTATCTTGGTCTTAGTCGTCATTAATTTAGATGCGATATTATTGAGCCGAGCAGCACTTGCAAATTTATAAAAACGAAGAGACAGAATATGCGAAATGAGATGACAACAATTTTTTATTAATACGAAAAATCATTACAACGTACAAAGAGGGGCTCAAACAAGCCTATACAAAATATGAACTACCTAAGCAACAATAACATCCGTAGTACAGATATGTAAACAGTCGGGCGTCTTTTAAACTCGTCTTCAAAAGTCTCTCCAATCTCTACCTCAATGCTGCTCATGTTATGATAAGAACCTTCTTTGGAAGAAGATGAAAGAGAAGGAAATAGTAAGGAAGAAATCAATGAAGAAGATGGAGGAGATGAATGAAGAAGATGGAGGACATGAGTAAAGAAGGAGGAGAAGAAGAGAGAAGAGATGAAAAGAAAGAAATGGAGCAAAAGAGGGAGAAGAGAAAGCACCAGAATGGATCTGGTGCTGGGAAGACTAGGAAAGGAAGGCGGAGAGGGCCACCAGTGAACGAAGAAAGGAAGAAGCAGAGACACTTAGTCCCTGCCTTGGTCCTGACTCCTAACACGCTGGGGCCATACTAGGTGAGCTCATAAGAGAGCGGTTGGTCATGATGATAGGAGTTCTCGACTCAATCACGCCGAAAGTTGAACGTGATGAGTCCCTACTTCGGATTTTGGCTGAAGGAAAGGTGAGACGAATCTTAAGTCTCCGCCACCCTTGTCCTGACCGAGCCATTTCAAACTTTATTAAAACACGGTGCTTCGAGGAGGGGCGTGGTTCCTTCATCACTCATTCTGGTAAACGTATTCTGATTGGGTGTATAACAATGGGGTTAAGTGAACGCTAAGGGAGGCTAGGGGTTTCAGATCTCAGAAGGATGGAAGGGAGTCTGCACTAAAGTGATGGCTTCCTGCTTGCCTTCTTATAGGAAGGGCAAAATGAAGGGAATTAAATTCATTCAGGTTTCCAAAAAGAATCTGAAGAATAAAGGTATGTCCGTTCCACTTCCCCACCCCATCAGATGAGCCGCCGAACGCGAATTAACCTCGTAAAGGGAAGCCATTAAAGGCGCACCTTGGATAGCCAAACGGCAGGAGTAGATTACGAGCGAATTAAAAGGAGTACCTGGTAAACCGGCGAATTTCCTGGACAGATGAAAACCGCCCACATTAATGCGGGGCTGAACTAAATAAGCCCTACTAAAGGCCCGGGTTTACCAAAACCCTCCTTTCCAACCCAGAAGTCGGATAGCAGGGTTTTGAGGGGCTATTGTGGGGCCCAATAATTTATGGGCCAGGCCCAGTTGCTCCTGGAAAATCCGAAGGCCCAATCCGAGGAGAGCTGTGGCCCAAGCTCTACAATACAGAGCACAAAACAGTTTTGGGAGGCAGCCGAGGACAGTTCAGTCCTCGGCAGATCCAGAGTTCCACCGGAATAAAGGGGTAAAACTGGTATAGGGACGAATTTGTAAGGAGATCCAAAATATCTTGAGGAAGTTATCCTTACTACCCTTCCAGATAAGACCCAGCACCTGACAGAGCCGTACTCTGCAGCCTTATCAACCATCCCCAACAATTCTAGGATTAGACTGATGGGACAAATATCAGTCTTGTAAAGATTGACCCTACACGTGGACGAAGGACAATTAACGCAGACGAGTATAAAGGAAGAAAGTAAGTAAATCTAGGGGGGAGTCCCATCCCACCTCCAAAAAAGAAAGACTACATGGGGGAGAACATCTCAACAACACCGAACTTCACTGAAGAAAGTCCGTCGTTGGGTAACCGGGATAAGGCCTCAATGGTCCTCAAATCAGCTCCGAGGAGTCCCATCCCATAGGGTGCGACGCCTTAGGGCTTAAATGTTCAAGCCCAACTCCTTTTTTCTACATGAATTCCTCTAAACCATGACCGGGCATCGCCCCTTGACCAGCTGCTAGCTTTTCAAGCCCACTCTCTACAAATCATATTGTGAGGGATCTTTCATATACGAGCCCAACATCATTATTGGGCCGCAATGGAATTGTGTCCTTACAAATATCATGTTTGAGAAAACTTTCGAGATTAAGACAATATTTTTTCAAATTATTATCATCTAGTGCTTTTTGTTTTGCAAAATTAAATAAAAAACCAAAAATATCTTCATATATTTGAAATTGTTTAAACCTACCTTCAATTGATGAAATAGCTTGATCTACTATATATAAGAAATAATTAATTCTAAAATATTCTTCAGCAGATTGTGTTATCTCATCATTGGCATTCTCATCAAATTGTTTCTTTCTATGAATTATACGTTTTTCACAAAATATAGGCTCTATTTCCATTTTGGTTGCAATCTCTTTAGATGAAATAATAGCAGATGTAAATCCATCTTCTCTATATTTTTTTTTTTTTAAAAAAAAAAAAAAGGATATGAGACCCTTTAGTTGATCTATGGCAACATCAATATGCATGTCTTTTGATTGTAAATTTTTACTAATGGAGTTAACGGCAAATAATATATCATACCAAATAGTCATGCCTAACAAGAATTCAAAACTTTCAAGCTCATATGTTGCCAAACAATCGGCTTCACTTTTTGTTTTATGATCTTCACTCATTTTTGCTAATTGTAACAAAGCATCTCTTATTTCTAAAACTTGAAATTTTATTGCTTTTACACTTTCAATTCGACTTTCTCAATGTGTTTGTGACAATGGTTTAAGAGTTAAACTTGACACATTATCTTGTAAAATTTTCCACCATTTTGTGAAAAAAGAAAACAATGTATATATACACTATACTACTCCAAAAAAAAGATATAGCTTTAGGACAAGAATTGGCCACATCACATAGCACAAGGTTAAGATTATGACAACCACATGGTGTGTAAAATGCTTTAGGGTTTATATCAATAATTCTTTCTTGTACCCCTTATTTTTTTTCCTTTCATATTAGACCCATTGTCATATCCTTGTCCACATACATCATTAATATCAAGTTCAAGACTTTTTATTACACTTATAACTTCATTAAAAAGACCTTTTCTAGAAGTATCATCTACTTTTAAAAATTCTACAAAATGCTCATCTATTTTTATTGGACTAGTTGACATATCCACACATCGTAGTACTAGAGTCCTTTGCTCTTGATGACTTACATCGGGAGTACAATAAAGTATAATTGAAAAATATTTTGCTTCCTTAATATTTTTATTAATTTCACCTTTAATTTCATTTGCTAACAATTGTATCAATTCATTTTGTATATTATGTTCAAGATAATGATTATGAATTACACCATGTTGACTATGTCGAACATGTTTTTGCATTATTGGATCAAATTCTACAATCATTTCAATTAGACTTAAAAAATTTCCATTATTTTCTTGATAGATCTTTTCATTTTTTCCTTGAAAGGCCATATTATTTTTTCCAAAATTTTTTACTATGGCAATAATTCTTAACAACACTTTTTTCTAATGATCTTTCTCTTTGTTAACTTGTTCTTGGAAATTTTTATCAATTGCTTTATTTCAATAATCTCATTTCTAAATCAATCTAAGCATTCATGTAAGTAACATGCTTTTTGCTTGTTTCATGATTTTTAATCTTATTGCTAATATTTCTCCAATCATTAGTTCCTTCATTAGTAAGTTGATTTTGTTGTTGAATTAAACAACTTGCAACAAAAACAAAATTTTTTATCCAAATCTTTCAAATACACTAGCCATTTTCTATCAAATTTCTCCCCATTTGATAACTTTTTAAAATTAAATGTAGTAGAAAAATGTCTACGATCTTTATCTATAGGAAAATTTAGATCATTGTCTCTAATTGAACCCTTTTCTACTAATAAATCTCTTAATTTTGTATTAATATTTTCCCATTGACTTGGATCATAGATATTATTAGTAAGTAGGTTAGTCATTTTTTCATTTTCTTCTAAAATTATTTTGTTTTTCATTATCAATTATTGTTACATTAGATGTTTGAACATTATTAGCATTATTTTCATTATTCTCTTTTTGTTGTATAATTTCATTATCTTCCAACTCTTTTTGATAAGTTTTTTGTTCATTTGTAATATTTTCACCCAAACTTTCTATTGTGTTTTTTTTAATACTAGTAACAAATTTATCCATAGATCCTTTTCTAAGATTCAATTTGTTTTTCAAATTCTCTTTTTTTGAAGTTTTTCATATCCGGACAAATATTTTCTAGTAAACATTTATAATGAGAAAATATTTATAGATAAATAAAACACAATTTATAATTAAAAATGATAATTTAACTAAAAATAAAATTTAAAGTATAGAATAATAGAACCTGATTATTGCAATTTTTCTAAAGTCTGACCACTTTAAAGTCTAAACCTACAAAGAAAAATTAATTTACTACATGGTTCAAAAAATTAGTGTCACTATAATACAAATGAGTTGATATGATACACATCAAATTATTAATTTGTATGACAATTTATAATAATTGATAAAGTAAGAAAACATGTTGTCCCATGACTATGGGCTGTGCAGCCTATGCAACCTGTGCAGTGTGCAGTGTTCAACTGTGTAACCTGTGCTGCTGTGCAGTGTGCCACTGTGCAGCCTGTGCTACTGTCCAGCTAGTCCTATGGCTATGTGCAAAAAACATGCTATCCTATGACTCCTATCAATCAATTATGCAGTGAAATAGACTACAAATATATATAATTTAAGTTGAATAAATAGCAGACTCCTCATCTTAATTTTTGGAAAGATAGAGAGGCGGAGAACATTACCTCTGGTATGCACATGACCCACGCTACCTCTTTTCAATTTTGAATTTATTGTGAATTAAAGGGAATCAACAAAGAAAGATTTCAAGCTAAACTGAGTTTATAGAAAAGATCAAGAATCAAGATGAAGAAAAGAAAGGTAAGAATATAGATGGAGAGGCAGAGAGATAGAGAGATGAGAGATTTTTCTTTTGTTTTTGAAATTTATAATCTCTATTTTAGCATATTTCAAGACAATTATGTTGTATTATTAATGAATTTGTTTGGAATTAATTTTGATTTTAGCATATTTCAAGAATGAGTTAATAAATTTGTCTCCTAAAATTTAATTTTGTTAGCTGAAGTTTGACTATTTTAGTTTTTTCCCTTTTTAATCTTCTACATATTAGGATACAATGGAACCTTTTTAATGCATTTTATTGACCAATAAAAGTACTTTAAAAAATTTAATTAAAATATATAGATAAATATATTATATATATAATTTTTTTTACAAATGGGGGCCTTCTTTTATTTGGGGCCTTAGGTGATTGCATTAATTGCATCACCTATTATTGTCTTTGACCACCGTTGGCCACAATTGTTCAACAACATTTGGTCATTGTTTTTACCCAAACATAAAAAATTTCCACTTCAATTTTTTTTTCTTTTGTAGATTTCATTCTTCAAGTCTGTTTTCCTATTTGAAGATCCCAAGTCACACAAGTAAACCCATCAATCATTCATTTTTAGGTTTAATTTATACAAAATTTGTAAACTCGCTCATGTGCTTCATTACAGTGTCATACTCTACTAATATTCTTCAGGCCACCAATGTAACTATCCTTTAATCATAGCATCCACTATTTGGTCATTGGGGTGCACCCTTTTGTAGGCCCTTGTAGCCATGTCCTCACTATCTGCTGTCATCTCTAGCATTTTGCATAAGTTATTCTACATTGTGGCTAGCCTATTTTACAAATAATCTAGTCACTCATGGTCACGTATTCACGAGCTTAGATTTCAATTTGAATGCATCTTTAGGTTTTATCTTGATTTTGAGAGATGATGTTGGCCATGAAATACATATTACATTTAGCATAAGTTGATATCCTTGATTTGTTAAAACCAAATAACATTATTTGTCATTGGGTTTGCATAGTGATGGCGATGTTTTTCTAGTTGTTGCGGTAGATACTAGTTGTAGGACTTTCTTTTCTTTTCTTTTTTTGTTTTTTTTTTTTTTTTTGACGTTATTTTAATGGGTTGTATTCTAAAAATAAAATCTGAAATGTTGAATATATTATAAAATGATATGCCATAATAAATAAACTGACTTTTCAAATGGTAAAATAGAATATTTTTTACAATTTTGGATGTTAATGATCTAATGGTGTGTCTCGGAGAAAGTTTGATAATGAATTTAATTAATTAGTACTTGCTTGCCAACTAGCTGTATAATGTAAATATCTCTAAAAAAAAAAAGTAGTACTTGCCCACTAGGTTAAATACTGTACCTTGGTCAATGCCAACACATGCAGTAGTCCATTTGTACCAGATAATGTCCATAAATGATCTTTAAAGAAAACCAAATTTTTCAGGGAGGCAAAATTTATGGCAATAGAGAAGCTAACACCGAGTAGTGGAAATGACAGTCCAATTGGGTGAGTTAGTATATCTTTCCGGAGGGAGCAAGAGAGTGTGGGTATAAAACTGTTGGGATAGCAGCTCTATGTAATATGTAAGTATTTCTAATTATTTCAACAACAAAAAATGGTGAAAATAAATTATAATCCTCTTTATTTTCTTTATTTATATGCCCATTGAAACTATGGGCTATACAATGAGAGATAATTCTCTTCTCAGGAGTAGGGTGCAAGTGAAACTTGATCCCAACTTTACCAACAAGGCTAGTTGGCATTAATTATTTCCTTCAAATCCATATATCAAACCTAAACAAGCATAGGTAACACAAATGGTGCTCCAAGGCACCTAGCAAGTGAGATTATCGCCTGGAGCAACACCAAGTTGGTTACAATATTGAGTATAGTACTGGACACGGGCTTGGACAGCACCGGAGTTTCCACCATTGCATTCAATGGCACCATTGATGGCTCGAATGGTTGCACCAAAACCTTGGCTCACGACTGGACGAACATTGGTCATCCAAAACCACAAGGCAGTCTTAAAAGAAACAGTCACGTCTGTAGCAACAGTTTCAGGAGAGTTTAATAAGTCGATTCCAATGCTAGTTCCAGCTGCCCCGTAATTGTAATTCCATGTTAGCTGAAGTGGTCCACGGCCAAAGTATTTTTTGTTAGGGTTGCATGGATACTGTGTGTTGGTCTCGTCACAGTAGTCTTGTGAGGCACCATTGATCTCCTCTATGTAGCAAAAATCTGCCCAAAGATAAACATTAATTTTGCATTCCCTTTCAGGTTAACTTGTGTATTTAAACTATGAATTAAATTGCTCAAAAATCTGTTACTAGAATGCACAAATCTGTATGTCTATGATCATATAGGTCTGACTATAAGGAAAAGTTGCATAGTAAAAAACGAAGTAGAAGATATAGACATGCCCTTTAATTCTTTTGTTATAACTTTATGAAAATTAGCTCTAAAATTAAAATGATATTAACCTTTAGAAGTATTATGATAAATCAAAAATTATCAATAACGATCTATATATATGAAAATATATTCAATCGTGTGTTATATATCATATATATTATATTTTTAATTAATTAATTAATTATAAAAGGTAGAGAATGATGACTTGAACGATAGTTATTCTTATAAAAGAAATCAAAAAAATACCACTCATCTACAAGGATTTTGGTGTATACCATATATTATGCAATTCAAAAATAACCAAAATGCAAAATAGTTATTATCAAACTTCTAACAAAATTATAAAAACATAACCAACAGAATATTATTGTAATTATTATTATAATAGATTAGATATAGTAATTAGTTACTTAATATGACATTAACTAAATTGGATATTGTGGGTGTTTGGTGGCATGCGTATGATATGTAACAAATTAATTAAAATATATGATAGGACAGAGGAATATCTTACGTCCAGTCTCATGAGTAACATGAGCAAAGAAAGCTGCAATTTCACGCTTAGAATCATCTGCAGAACCGAGATTTCCAAACTGATTATACGAATTGAGAGCATCAAGAAAACCTGCTCTTGTGTAGAAGTTCTTCCCTGCACAGCTTGCATCAGCCTGATTAATTATCCCATTAAAGAAATCTTGGGTCACAATATCAGCTACAGATTGACCCTTCACATATCCAGGCACAAATCCGGCTAGGATTCCGACTAGAACAAGGATTAGTAGATTCTTTTTCACACTAAGTGCAACCATCTTGGGAAGTTTTGTATGTGGATAAAGAATGAAAAAGATAATGTGTGATGAAAAACAAGATTGGGAATTTGATATTTATAGTGCAATATGTGGTGCAAAAACTCTATGGATGGAGTTCTTACTTTCAATTTGATAATGGTGATTTCAAGATGGCGTATACGGTATTGGTCTTGCTGTTCAAATTTGTCTTTGTCAACCGGACAAGTGCCGGTCATTTTTCTGTTCTTGAATAAGGTAATTGTGCATTTTTTTTCTGTTCTTGTAGAGGCTGCTTATGACTGTTATACCAAAATTCTAATTATTATCCAAGCAATATTAGACTTTAAATGTGGAAAATTTTGCAACCAAAATTTCCAAATTGCATTCTTCCAAGAGTAAAGGGTTACTGGTTCAGCTGGTTCAGCAAAAGAGTGGTAATTTACATGTTCATTTTTTAAACCAAATGCTAAACTACGGAAACAAACTACACATAATTACATGTTTTGAACAAGCTATCCTACTCCTTAAGGTGTTGAAAATTTTTCAGTATAGTACATATTTAAGGTTTTCGTCCACTCTAGTCACAAGCCCGCCAAGTTAGTTGGCCTTGCTTGTACGTAATTAATCAAGTTGCCCAAACATTCATGAACAATTAAGCAAGCCGTATAAAAAATTAAATGAGAACTATGAGACTATTTCTTTTACTAGATGAATTTATCTTCTTTTTTGAAATATACTTCCTAATGAATGATTTGTTTAGCACTAGCATTAACCTAAGTAGGCTTAAGGCTTAAGTGTATGGCAAAATCACACCACACATAGCCAGTGTACGCAGTTTTTTCTATAAATTAAACTAGATAAATCTTCCACCATAACCAAAACTAAGATTAATTATAAAATTTAATCCATGAATTAGTCATATTAGTATATTTTAGTCATATTAGTATATTACCAATATCAAGTTGTTAAAATTATAGTAGTCGATCTTTATTAAGTTGAACTGGATCAATTAATTTAACGACTTTTTCTTTGATGGTTTCTTATTGCCTTCATGCAGATAACTCCTGCAAACTTCCTTGGACCAAAATATAGTTAAATTTATCTTCTTTTTTAATATTTCTTTATTATTTTTTAATGAATGAAGTGAATGAATAATCTGTTTATCACTAGCATTAAACTAAGTATGCTTAAGGCTTAAGTGTATGGCAAAATCACACCACATTTAGCCAGTGTAAGCGGTTTTTTCTATAAATTAAACTAGATAAATCTTCCACCATGATTTGCGCTTCCAAATTAAGGAAGTGATCCGATTTCGCAAGGTCAAGCATATCTGCTTTGACTCCCAATTAGTCCAACTTTCTAGCTTTGGAGTCTTGACAACTTGCCAAACCTGAACTCTTTTCATCTAGAAAGCTATTAAACTCCTTTCAGAAAAACATCCCTGGTGGTGCACAGACTTAATAAATGCCTATAACTACCATAATTATAAATTTCATGCTTAGGATAATAATAATAATAAAACAAGAGGGAAAAATCATATTAAGTTAAATTTTTATATGCATTGCATCCATAAATTAATGTGAAACTATTTTAGAAACCACAATCCACCATGTTATTGAGTACTATTTAAGTTAGTTTATACTCATATGCATTCTTTTATAAATTATTAAACAAGACTCTAATATTTTCAATGGAGATATTTAGGATTTAAAAATCCTCCTCTACCCTTTCTTGGAGCAAACAAGTAAAGATAATAGGGGATAAATGATTTTACATGATATAAATAAAATGCAACATCAAATACACATTTAAATTCCTCAAAATTTAACAGCAACAAATGATTCCTCTCCTAATTTTTTTAATTAATTGATTTAATTCGAATTTTAAAATAATTATAAAAGTTAATTATAAATAACCACATTATAGTTAAGATTAAAAAAAGAAAGTCATCCATAGCCAATGAGTCCTAAGACTATCACCAGGATATTTTTAGTTCATCAACCTCAAATAATGCCTCGTTCAAAGGTTTTCTACAAAGTCGTGGCCTTCTTCATCCAGTAATCTGCATTCCTTTATTACTCTCACTCATCCCGAAAAAGTCATGCAACCATACCGAAGAATTTCCACATTTCAATTCCTAAAAGTCACTATTCCTGCTTCTATACCATACTGTGGCCCATATGCTACGTACCTAGCTAGATACATGCATCCTTCTTAAACTAATACCTATAAGGCTATAACTAACATTTTAGTATATAGAAAAAGAGGGACTTTTTTTTATTTTTTTTTTTTTTTTGAGTTTGTTTGGAGGTGTAATGGACCAATAATTATGTTGTTAGTTTGTTACCCCTTATGGTATATATGGGTTAAAAAATTGTAAGGTAGTTTTATGTTTTCGTTTCAATACAATTTTTAAGCCTAATGATGTGTCATAATTACTATTTTACCCCCAGAGATATGGATGGGCTAAAAATTTGTGATGTTTTTATAGTCTTTTAATTTCTTTTATGATCTGCTTGAAAAGATAGTTTTAGTGCTTCTATGTGTGTGTGTGACGAGCAAAAAGTAAATAGAGAAGTTGACAAATTTTATCTTGCTACCTTTGCTCACACAATTAATTTTTAAGAGGTGGGATGCTCAATCAACCTAAAATACCTTTAACAAGAGGGATAATTTAAGTAGAATTGATTCCAAACAAAGACAAAGTACATTTAATTTAGAACAGTCATGGAATGGTAATATTGTTGTCCTCAGGTTCAGTCTGAGATAGGGGTTATAGGTAATTTCTCCATCTAGAAAAAATCTCTCCTTCAATCCAGGGGTTTCTTGGCTTTATATAATCAGCCATAATGTATCCGAACCCTACATTTGGAGGGTTAGGATTGGATTTTCCTGATACTTGTCCCATCAGGGCCTTACTAGAAGGTTTTTACACTAAGGTATGAGCTGCGTAAAATCGTGGATACTGTTCACAAGTCATTTTCTCATTAATGCGGCCAACTAAGTGGTTCCAGTGTATTAATTGTGTAGGGGATGGTTGCTTTATCCCTCCTCTTTCCTTTCTTCTTTGTTCAATGCCAAATAACTCTTTTCACCCTCAGTCTACACCCAACTACCCAACTTCCTTTAGCTTTGGTTCTTGGCTTGCTGAGAGTAAGTTGGAGTCCTCGGATTCCTTGCCTACTGTAGTCTTTCTGCCTTTGCACAAGGTCGCTAGTATTTTTCCAAGGACATTTTGCTAAAGTTTCCCAAGGTTTGCTTCCTCGGTACTGTCCTTAATCACTTTATTTGTATTCTTGGATTCTCGTCCCCTCACAATATATATATATATATATATATATATATATATATGTTCTCTCATTTAAAATGATAAAAGAGAAGTTAGTTTTTAATTAAAACAAGTCAATGTTTTTTACTATGGACATATATTCGGTTTACTTGAATATTCTTGGACAATGTTTTTCACGTAAATAAAACTAGTTATTCTGAAATATATATATATATATATATATATATATATACTACATTTTTTAAAATTTAAACCTAGTTTATCAAAATTCATACAAAATAAATTGCACTGAATAATGTAAAAAACCTTTCTATCAACGCCTAAAGTTCTGCTTCTAAGGAACTTGTACATTTTGGATACATGCATGTATACATTTGATATGAGCACGCATATTAACCCCCGTAACTCACGCGGCGGCAAAACCTTGTATTTAGTTCCTATATATTGACATTGAAAATTACTTGTCAACGAAGTAAGTCATAAAATACAAATAAAGAAAGAATCAAAAACCCTAATCGAAGAAGACTTTAGTACATTACAAGAGATCGTTTCAAATACGCTAGGTATCGGTTCCACAATGAAGTTATGACTATACTATTATCTGTTTAGTGATAAAATCCAAAATTTCTTAATATATAAAAAGCGGCTATGCCACTATAGTGCTTCGGCACTGTGCACTTAACGTATTTTATTGTGCAGCACAGTAGCTGCAACAATGCTTTGGTTTCGTGAGTCCTTCTTCCTTCTTTCTTTTTTTTTTTTTTCAACCCTTTTATTTAAGTTTTGCACAGTAGCTACAGTGCCAAGCGGCACTATACCTATAGTAGTTGCATTTTTTAGTCTTCCTTTTGTATTTATTTTTATATATATTGTTATACTGACACAACAAATTTCACAATATTTTCACAATTATTAGGTGTCAATTTCTTATAAGTCAAAATAAAATAATAAAATATGAAACTGTGACTAACCACAACTAAAAATAAATATTTTGTGAAAATGTTATGACACTTGTTAGTACAGTATTTTTTCATGGTAGCTACAGTACCAAGTGGCATTGTAACTATAGTGCCTAATTTTTTTTTTTTTTTAAAGTAATCTGTTTTTTTTTCTTTTTAAATATTTATATAAGTTGGTATATACATTGTTGTACTGACACAACAAATTTTACAATATTTTCACAATTATTGAAGTGTCAATTTCTTACAAATTGAAATAAAATAATAAAATGAGACTATGACCAACTACAACTAAAAATAAAAAATGTTTATAATAAAAGTTCGAATGCGCGCACAGTGCCTTGGCACTATTCATCCAGTGTTTTTGCACTGTGCAGCACTGTAGCTACAATAGTGCTTTGGTTTAGTTAGTCTTTTTTTTTCAATAATCGATTTGTGGTTTTTTTTTTCTTTTAAATATTGATATAAGCTAGCATTTATATTGTTATACTGACACAACAAATTTTACAATATTTTTACAATTATTGACGTGTCAATTTTTTACAGGTCGAAATAAAATAATAAAATATGAGACTATAGCCAACCACAACTGAAAATAAATATTTTAAAAAAAATTGTTACAACACTTATTGTTATCACAATATTTTCACAATTGTTAAAACCTCAATTTCTTATATATCAAATATAAAAAATGCTAAATCCAAAACATTTTTACATTAATTTCACAACAAATCATACGTAAGCTATTATTGATAGATAGCACTGGAGCTACAGTGCTTTTGGTCTATTCAACTGGCACTGTAGCTATAATGCCTAAAGTTTTTAGTTACCAACCACAACTGAAAATAAATATTTTGAGAATAACAATAACAATGTTATCAGTTTAAAACCAATAATAACTTGTCATTTAGAATTTATTCTAAAAATGTTATGAATGTAGAATTTTTCTCAAAAGATATTGTGAAAATATTGTGATATTTTGTTGTATTCTTAAACTTCTTTTTTAATATAATCAAATTAGGTAAACCAAAATTCACGATTTCATACACAAAATTTATATTAATTTTCTCACCACTGGGGCAGCACGTGCCTCGCACGTGCAGCCAACGCTAATATATATAAAAAGCGGCTATGTCGCTACAATGCTTCAGCACTGTGCATCCATAGTGTTGGCACTGTGCAGCACTGTAGTTGCAACAGTGCTTTGGTTTCATGAGGTTTTTTTTTTTTTTTCTTCGTTCGTTTGTTCAACCCTTTTGTTCTAAAGTGTTTTTTTTTTTTCTTTCAGTAATTGGTATATATTTTTTTTCTTTTAAATATTGATGTAAGCTGACATTTATATTGTTATACTAACACAACAAATTTCACAAATTTTCACAATTATTGGCGTGTCAATATCTTACTAGTCGAAATAAAATAATAAAATATAAGACTATAGCCAACCACAACTGAAAATAAATGTTTTAAAAAAATGTTACAGCACTTATTGTAATCATAATATTTTCACAATTGTTGAAATCTCAAATTCTTATATATCAAACAAAAAAAAATGCTAAATTCACAACATTTTAATATTAATTTCACAACAAATCATAGGTAAGCTATTATTGATGGATAGCACTGGAGCTATAGTGTTTTTGGTTTATTCAACTGGCACTGCAAAGTTTTTTTTTTTTTTTTTTTCCTCCAGTAATCGGTCTGTGTTTTTGTTTTCTTTGAAATATTTATGTAAGCTGGAATATATATTGTTATACTGACACAACAAATTTCACAATATTTTCACAATTATTGACATGCCAAATTCTTACAAGTTGAAATAAAATAATAAAATATGAGATTGTGACTAACCACAACTAAAAATAAATGTTTTGAGAAAGTGTTACAACACTTATTATTATCATAATATTTTCACAATTGTTGAGATCTCAGTTTCTTATAGATCAAATAAAAAAAATTATAAGTCCACAACATTTTAACATTAATTTCTACTGTGCCTAAAGTTTTTTTTTTTTCCTCAGTAATGGGTTTGTGTTTTTTTTTTCTTTTAAATATTTATGTAAGCTGGCATATATATTGTTATACCGACACAACCAATTTCACAATATTTTTACAAATATGGAAGTATCAATTTCTTACAAGTCGAAATAAAATAACAAAATATAAGATTGTGACCAACTACAACTGAAAATAAATGTTTTGAGAATAACAATAACAATGTTATCAGTTTAAAACCAATAATAACTTGTTAGTTAGAATTTGTTCTAAAAATGTTATAAATGTAGTATTTTTCTCAAATAAAAAAATATATATCTATATATATATATCTATTTGGATCCTAAAAATGAAGATATTGTAAAAATATTGTGATATTTTGTTGTATTCTTAGACTTCTTTTTTAATATAATCTAATTGGATAAGCCAAAATTCATGGTTTCACACACAAAATCTATATTAATTTTCTCACTACTGGGACAGCACGTGCAGCCAATGCTAGTTTACAGTATAAAGACGAAAGCAAAATTCATGCAAACTATAAGGATAGATCAAACATTACTTTAGTATTTACTTTTGTAATCCTTACGTTTTAACATGGTATTAGAGTCACTTTTCTATGGTCTTCACTAGCTTTCAAGCTGCCACTACCAACTATCACTCGGTTAAATTGTTGACCACCTTTGACCATTGCCGAAAGCAATTGTCCAAAACCTTTCGGTCACTGTTTTTATCCTAACATGGAACTTTTCCACTTTTTTTTTTTTTTTTTTTGTGTAGATTCCGATATTCAAGTCTATTTTCCAATTTGAAGAACCCAAGTCACACAACTTAACCCATCAATCATTCTTTTTGGGTTTAATTTATGCAAAATTTATCAACTCACTCATGTGCTTCCTCACAATGCTATCCTCTACTAATATTCCTTAGGCCGCTAGTTTAACCATCCTCTGATCATAGCATCCACTATTTGGTCATTGGTGCACCCTTTTGTAGGCCCTTGTAGCCATCTTCTAGCATTCAATCATCATCACTATTTGCTGCCATCTCTAGCATTTTGTACAAATTATTCTACATTGTGGCTAGCTTATTTTACAATTAATCCAGTCACTCATGGTCATCTTCAAGGCATCTTCATGAGACTAGATTTCAATCTCAAGGAATCATTAGGTTCTATCTTGAGTTTGAGAGGGGATTTTGGTAGGTTATACATATCACATTTAGCATAAGTTGATATCCTTGATTTGTTAAAGCCAAAGATCATTATTTGTCCTTGAGTTTAGTCCAACCAAGGAATTCTCCTAATTTAATGTTCCTATATATATCCTACTTAGAGTTCGCGGTAAAACAACAGTTTTGAATAAGAAGGATTTTGTCACTAAGGATTTTATATTGTGGACGTAGGTCATCAACCCAAATCACATATCTTCTCTTACACCTGCTCTCTCCTTGTATCTCTACATCTTTTATTTTTACATGTAGGATTAAGAAATGGTTCGTACATGGAAACATGATCTCGTGGATTACAAGTGAAAAAATAAAAAATAAAATTTGTAAGGAGTTCCTAATTAAAATCAATTAATAATAGTTAAAATTGTCAAGCATCATTTGTGTTAGAACTTCATTCCTTGTTCCATGTGTTTGTGTGTGTTTGTTTCTCTCTCCAAGCATTAGTTGTGCAATTATTCAAAAAGTTAATATCATAGCCAACAGACAACTTTCTTTTTCCGAAGTGCTGCAATACTTTACGAAAAAAGATTACTCCTTTATGACTCTTGATATGGCAAGTGTTAGAAAATACTTTAACATACCTTCATAAACTCAATTTAAAAATAATAATAAAAAATTGACCAATGTTTTGTCCTTTCTTATTCTCTGTTTTATGGGGTTGTAATATATCTGATGCAATGTGTTTTCTCATATCATTTTTTCTTAAATAAACATGCTTTACGTATAACCTTTCAAATGGGTGTGTGTATATAAATCCAATGGAGGAAATACATTATTTTGCTTCACCAGTACATGTCCTTTTTCCAAATAATATATTACAATTAAACAAAAACAAAAACAAAAACAAAAAAAAACAAAAAAAAATCCTAATTAATCAATTGAAATACAAACATCACACTGATGATAGTCATGCATGACCTTTTCTTAGACCAAAAGATTCTAAAATATGCTGAAATTTTATTATCTCCCAAACTAACCTTTTCGAGGCTTGGCCATAGGGTCTTTTCAAAATGAAATTGAATTTAAAATTGAAATACCTATTACTTAGAATTTTCTTAAAGCTTTTGCATAATTAATATTTGATGCTATATATATATATATATATATATATATATATATATATATTGTTAGGTTTTGAGTTTGTATTGTTGGCAAATCATGACAAAAACTAAGTTTCAATGAGTCAGAATGGTGTACTTTCAAGTCCAAGACAAACTAACTCAAGTTCAAGGTGAAAAAAGTGAGATACAATCTAGTCATCTCAATTGCTATTCAATTGCTCTTGATTCCTTTCGACTGCCGTTTGATTCCTCTCAATCAATTGAAAGTCACATTTCAGCAAAAAATTAGCAAACCTGTAAAAAGCCCATAACTTGTCCATTTGAACCCTAAATTGCGATCCTTTTTTTTTTCAATATTTAAAGGAAATTATAAGCTAACCCTAAATAGGGTTTTTTAGAGGTTTTTAGAGAGAAAAGAATGCATCTTATGCCTCCAATTGTAGATCTAGGGTTTTTGTACCCAAAACTCTCTAAAGTCTTTTATCAGCTATGATCACCTAGGAAAACCAATGAAACAAACTGTTTTAAGATAAAAACCTAGGAAGGATATGACCTACCTATCCTCAAGGTAAACAAATCCACTAATAGAGAATTGAAATTTTTAAAATAAAATTTAACTCTAAATCTATTGTTACCTTCAATAGTAACTTGCTAACATGACCACATGCAAGCTCTAAATCCACGAATTCTTCTCTCTTGGATTTACAGTATACAAGCTCCCACGCTTATGACTTTGAGATCTCACTCAAAAGTTTAGCAATGTAAATTCTCCAATTTGTGACTTCAAGATCACATTTGAAGGTTTAAATCATCAATTATGTATGATCCTGTCACAGCAACTTCAGATCTACAGGTTTTAATGGTATGAGAATGAATTCTGGTAGTAACTTTGAAAGAGGAAGGCAAAATACCTTTTAGATCTCACAAGAGCACCTCCAAAGTCTTCTTAAAATGTACCTTAGGATTTTCTTTAAATACTATGTGAAATAGATCTGAAACCCTAATTAATTAATGGGCTTAATGAGCAGTAGGCCAAAATGAAAATCTGCAAAAATTCGCATCTCAATCGGTCAAACCATAGTCTCGATCAATCGAACCTAGCATGTTTTGAATTCTTCTTTTCGCAACTTGTATGTTTTTGTGTTCTAACTTGTAATACCTTGAGCAATGTCTAATAAATCCTATAGACTCTGAGATCTATACCTAGACAAGTTTGTGTTCACAATTTGCCAATTTTTCTAAACTTATAAAGCCTAACAATCTCCCTCTTTGGCAATCTGTAACAAAACTTATATACAAAATGAAATGCTCAAATACAAGAATAGCCCTATTACAATAAATTGCCCAAATACATCACAAATCCTAATCTAAGACTTCCAACCTAAAAGTTGCAAGAAGAGGCAGAAGATCTTGATCAAAGTGTACCTGTCTTTCCTGAAACACTCACAAGAGCACATCAACGCATGTGTGGAAATAACGATAGATAAACAACAAATAACAAATATGCAATAACAACAAATAACAAACATGTAAAATAACTCTCCCCCTAAGTCTGATACATAAAAAATAAAAATAAATAAATAAAAAACTTTTATTTTCTCCCCATTTCAAAAACAATTTCATCTCCCCCTAAATAAAAATAGTTTAAAAAATTTTAAATAGGATTTCCCAAATTTCATCTATTTCTCCCCCTTTTTTTCATGTATTGACAAAGACAACCCAATAAGAAGGTAGATAGTAAACATGCACAACAGAAGATAAGAGAAAATAAAGAACCAAGAGAACACAAAAGAATTTAGCTCTATAGAAAATAGAAGCAACTCACCCTATGACGAGCACAGATTTTAAAAATAGCTTTCTCCCCCAATAAGAATAGGAAAAACACAATTTTGGGGAAAATTTAGGAGGTGGGGAAAACAAAGGCACACCTAAGTTGAGGATACACATGAATACAAATATTCTCTCTTTCAATATATGCAAACTTGACACTATGTGACCCAAAACAAAATATTTTTGTTTGTTTGTTTAGACCCATAAGCAAATGCATGTAAACATTCCAGGCACAATCAGTTAAGACTATACAATATAGATCTCAATGGTATAAAAATTCAGCATGCAATGTGTTTTAGAGAAAATATTTGCACATGTATTATCCATCATATCTCAAAAAATATTTCCAATTGTCAATATCGTTCACACATCAAGAAAAAATAGCATTTACTAAAATGTATAGAACTCAAAAAATTAATCAATCAATTTTTAAATCAAGTTGAGTACCCAATTAAGCAATGTGTATGCGTGTTGTGTATGAAAATAATGAAAGATATGACTAAAATATGCAAGATGGATAAATAAAATAATAGAATGCATGTGAATCCTACCACAAAATGATGCATGAAAAAGACAGATTGGTTAAGAATCTAAAAACTGAAAATTTTCCCATTTCAATTGGTCAAGCATTGATCAGACATCGATCAAATTAGGCAGAGGGTTTTTGCTTTAAAACTTGAACAATTTCGATTTGTCAAGGGAGATCTTCGATCGGTCGAAACAGTGAAAATTTTTAAAACTTAAAAATCTGGAAATTTTATGTAGAAAAACAACTTGAAAGCAGTTTTTATGACTTAATGCAGATGAACATGATCCAAAAAAGTTTTAAAAACATGATGCCTTTTAAATGCAAATATCAAAACCAATCAAGAAGTAAAAAACAAAGATTTTAAAATTCTAAACACATTTTTCTTCAAATTCCCAACCAAAACAAAAATTTGCATTTACACATCAATTCATATGCAATTAAAGATGGCTAGATTAGTCAACACATAATCATACGTATAGAATTTAGCAAAGATTTTTGTGTAATGTGTGCAACTAGTAAGTGTACAAAGTATAGAAAGAGTGATATATAAATAGTAATCAAACAAATTTTCTACATCATCAATTACATTAGTTTGAAAGTGACTATCACCTAAAGATTTAGATCATATAACTCTCACATCTCTTAGAAAACACGCTTGCGATCATATAAAAGCATTTTGATTCTTTTTGCTTTTTCTTTTTCTTTTGATTTTTTTTTTAAAAAAAATTCTTTTGAGCACAATCAAAGATATCATGCATGGGCATATAGGTGATAGAAAAGAATTACCCTTGTTACACATATTTTTTTAAAAAAAATAACACCTTGTTTAATCTTGCTGTGCAAGTGCTACACCTTACTAAGCATGGCTTTTATAATTTGCACACAGATGTTCATAATTGGTGAGTAACAGTGGTGAGATGATTATTTATGTCTTTCTCCTAGAAATTCTAGTCCCTATGATTAAAAGAATATGACATCAAAATCAAGAGCATATGCTTAAAGATTATAAACAACTCACACAATTAAGCACTGTGAAAGTTCAAATAGTGTATAAAACACCCTTGAACATTTAAACCCCCAATTACAAAATAACTAATTCAAGCTATATGACAAACAACTAGTGTGTGGAAAATGAACACAAGCTGTAAACAGAATTGGTAAACAATCTAAGCCAATTAAAATCACATCCACAGCAGAAAATAAAAGACAAAGATTAAGAGAAGAGAGATGCAAACACAAGAACAACACAACGATGTGTTATCGAAGAGGAAACCAAAGCCTTCAGCGTAAAACCTCTCCGCCACCCTCCAAGCAGTAAGTAATCTACTAGAAAATGTAGTTGGGATACATGAACAACAATAGACCCTCCAAGCCTAATCTACCCAGTGTATCTAAGCCCTCCAAGCTTCTTACTCCAACGAGGTTGCGCCGAACCTATTTCTTTTCTAACTTCTCGGATTCCGCTACTTGACCATAGCATCAACCAATGTTAAATTGATTCCTACCTAACTACTTCCCAAAACACCAAACAGCCCTCTCATAGTAATGGATATGATGAGAAAAGGTTTTGGTAAAAGGCCTCTCAAGGATTTAACAATAGAAAGGAAGAGAGTAGAGGAATTTGAAGAGTCTCTTATGTGAAGATTGCGGATGAATCAATCTTGTATAACTCTAGGGTTTCTCTCTCAAAATTCTCTCTGGAAGATCTCTTTCTTTCGTGGGTATAAGGGGTATTTATATTGGGATGAAAATGGAATGTGAAGAGTCAGGACTGAGTCGCGAGATCCAGCCGCGAGATAACTGAACGGTCAATTATCCTATTTTGTCCTGTAATGCTCCAGCTAGCATGACGCTTCAACTTCTAGCATGTCTGGCACGTGTGCATCTTCTGGCGGCTTGCAACCACAAGTTACCCGCGAGATCAAGTCGCGAGTCTCTATTTTTCTTGCACAATCTTGAGTATTTCATCACACTATCTCACTCACTACCCTTAAAAAAATCCCACCTAAATACAGGGTTACTAACTGCTAAAATATAAGCAAATTTGGCACGGAATAAAGCTAACAAGATGGTTGATTAAATTCAACCTTACACATTGCATAGCACAAACTAGCAAAGTGCAGAAAAATAGCTCATCAAAGCTAAACAAAGGTATGCAATCATAAACGCAAATTTCATAGGCCAGCATCAATTACACACTTGGTGACGTGTAATACCAAAAAAAAAAAAATCTTTTTGTTTTTAAAAAAATTTTATGACCAGAAACCAAAAGGCACACATTATGCTTGTACGGCACTGAGATCCCAAGACCAATGTAGCTCCTAGGCCAGGCCCAACGGAACACCCTTGTTGCCCTGGGCCCTTCTTGAAACTGCCTTAACGTAAAAATGAGTTTTGGGCCTTGAATTCTAAGAGGTGTTCGGCTCAAGTTTCCCCGAACAGGCATATGAACCGTGTCCGGGAGAATAGGATATGCTCGGGAAACTGCATTGCCGAGTATAATCGATTAGGCTGGAACCAAGTTCCAAGACTATAAATGTTGCATCCCACTCTCACCTAAACACCCACTTAAATCAGATAATATTGGACCTTCTATTGCACTAGCGATGGCTGTAATCATTCTCCCCACTAACCTTAGCTATAAATAGCAGAAGTTTGGGAGAAGAAAGGGTTTAGAAAAATAGAGAGAAAACAGGCAAGAAAAGAGAGTGATTGAGTGTTACTTTGAGTCTCTCTGCCGAGAACAATCCAAAGTAGGAAATCCTTAAGTCCACTACAAATAAATTGTAAGTCCAAGTGAGTTCAGGCCCAACTGACTCATCTCTGGTTCGTACAATTGGTGCCCACCGTGGGGCTCTCCTACGAAGCTGTAGTTCGACTGAGACTCAAACAAGAGAAATGTCTAAGGAGCATTCAAGAGGGCGCACACCGAGCAGTTCCATAGGATCTTCTCGGGGATCGACGTGGAGGGAGGGACGGCAGAAACGGCGGGAGGATAGAGAGCACCCCAGAGGCGAGGAAAGGTCGGGGCTTTGGAGAAAGGTCGGCCCAGACCCACCAAACTGTTTCGAGCGTCTTGGGGCACAGACAATATGATGATATAGACCGAGAATTGGAGCGACTACGCAGATTGGTAATGGATCTGGAGCTGGAAGTAAGGGGTCGGCGCCAAGAAAGGAATCATAACCCCCGGCAAAGGAGAAATCGGGTCGAAGAGGGCTCCAGCCGATCTAGAACGCAATGATTCCAAAACCGATCACGTTCCCAGGAGTCACGCTGGCACTCCCGGGAGACACGTCATCAGCGGGAACGTTCACGATCGCATGGATACGATTAAAGAGGGTCAGAATCACCGGAGGAACGGCAGCCCCACAATGCTGCTATGGACGCCATGAGCCGTGCCTTACGAATGGCTGCCCGGTCGCCGTTTTTCGATGAGATTGAATGGGCCCCGATGCCGAGCAGATTTACGCGACCGCCATTCAATTCCTACGAGGGTAAGACGGACCCCGTGGAGCATGTTAGCCATTACATTCATATGATGTCTTTACATGCCCACAATGATGCATTGATGTGTAAGGTGTTCCCCTCTAGTCTCGGGTCAACGACCCTGAGATGTTTTAATGGGTTGCGGAAGGGCTCCATACGTAACTTCGCCAAGCTGATTCAAGAATTCGGCAGTAGATTCGTGACATGCAGCCGAGTGCAGCAGCCGGTCGATGCGCTACTTTCCATGAAGATGAGGGTCGGAAAAACCCTACGGAGTTATGCCAGCCGATACTGGGAACTCTACAACAAGATTGGTGGAGGAAACGAGAAAATTGCGACGAGCACCTTCAGAATAGGGCTCCCCAAAGACTCTGAGTTACGGGAGTCATTGACGAAAAGACCTCCCGAGGATATGAGGCAACTTATGAGACGCATAGAGGAGTACAAGCGCCTGGAAGATGATCGACTGCAGAGCAGGGGGAAGGCTCCGTACCTTCGGAGATCTCGGCAAGGCATTGCGCCGACAAGACCGAAAAAAGACTTCAGACTGCAGGAACCAGAGGTGCAAGTTGAAGGAATTAATTTGGCGTTCAAAGAGCCCGTGCACAAAATCTTAGATCAGATCAAAAACGAGTCATTCTTCAGGTGGCCAAACAAAATGAAGGGCGATCCATCTCGGAGAATCCAAAACCTATACTGCACCTACCATAGAGACAAGGGACATACAACCGAACAGTGTCGGGTTCTAAAAGATCACCTCGGGCAGCTAGTGAAGGCAGGGCACCTGAAAGAGTTTGTAGTGGACTCCACAAGCCAAGAAGCTGGCCAGGGTGGCCAACTGAAAAGGAACTCCCTCCCGCCTCCGCAAGGGGTAATCGAAGTGATCCACGCAACATCAAGAGGAACGGTAACAGCAAAGAGGGTATTGACGGTGGCTTGCACGGGAGGAGATTCGTCCAAAAAGAAAAAGAGAGTTGAAGGGCCGACCATCTCGTTCGGAGAAGACGATTTGGAAGGGACGGTCCAACCTCATGATGATGCTTTGGTGGTGACGGCTCGGATAGGCGGGTTCCTGGTGAAGAGAGTAATGATTGACCAAGGAAGTGGGGCTGATGTCATGTACCCAGACCTCTTCGAAGGGTTCGGATTGAAGACTCAGGATTTGGCGAAATATGATACCCCGCTGGTCTCATTTGACGGGAGAGTCGTAATTCCCGAGGGACAAATCTCTCTCCCGGTGGACATGGAAGGTAAGGGAATTATTGTTACCTTCATAATAGTCCGGTCATTCTCGCCATATACTGCGATCCTGAGGAGGCCGTGGATTCACACAATGAAGGCTGTACCGTCCACCCTCCACGTGAAAGTGAAATTTCCCACTAAGTATGAAGTTGCCGAGGTGAGGGGAAACCAACAAGTGGCAAGGCAGTGTCTTGTCGCCGCGATCAGGTGGAAAAGTGAGTTGGTCGGACAAGCTGAGCAGACCGAGAAAGAAACTTCATAGCAATTATAGAAGCCCCGAGGGGAAACAGGGGCTGACGTGGCCGAGGAGGTATTGAAGGTTAGAATTCTTCCAGATACTGACAGGCATTTCCTGATAGGTACAAGCATGAATGACCGGGAAAAGGTGGAAATGTTGTTGTTCCTTTTGCAGAACGTAGACATTTTTGCTTGGAACCCGTATGAAGTGCCTAGCGTAGATCCCGAGTTTATTGTACACAGACTCAACGTAGACCCAACTTTTCCCCCGAAGAAGCAGAGGCCGAGAAAAGCGTCAAAGGAACATGTCAACGCAGTAAACCTAGAGGTCCAGCGGCTGAAGGAGGCCGAAGCCATAAAAGAAATATTCTACCCGAGATGGCTGGAAAATACAGTGGTAGTGAAGAAGAAGAACGATAAATGGAGAGTTTGTGTTGACTTTACAGATTTGAATAGGGCGTGTCCCAAAGACCCATTCCCAATGCCCAAGATCGACCAACTAGTGGACGCCACGTATAGGCACTCGAGGATGAGCTTCCTTGATGCTTTCCAGGGTTATCACCAGATTGCCTTGGCCCCCGAGGATCGAGAAAAAACAGCATTCATAACCCCGAGTGCAAACTACCACTACGAGGTCATGCCTTTTGGATTAAAGAATGCCGGAGCCACATACCAACGAATGATGGCGAGAATGTTCCGAGAGAAAATTGGGTGCACGGTTGAAGTATATATTGACGACATGGTGGTAAAAAGCAGAAAAGAGTCACAGCATACCGAAGACCTCCGAGGAGTGTTCGAAATATTACGACGGCATAAACTGCACCTGAATGCCGAGAAGTGCACTTTCGGCGTAGGGGCTGGCAAGTTCTTGGGTTATCTGATTTCTACACGGAGAATAGAAGCTAACCCCAACCAAATCGAGGCTGTAAACCGTCTCACACCACCAAGCAATCCCAAGGAGGTGCAAGTACTTACTGGAATGTTAGCCGCCCTAAACAGATTCATCTCCAAGTTTGCCGATCGCTGCCGGCCGTTTTACCAACTCCTGAAGAAGTGGAAGGGGTTTCATTGGGACGAGGGATGTGATGAGACTTTTCGGGAGTTGAAGGAATACTTGGCAAAGGCACCAAGGTTGACGGCCCCAGAGCCCGTGGAGGATTTGTTTATGTACCTTTCAGTCACCGACCATGCTGTGAGTGCTGTGTTACTAAGGGACCAAGGAGTACAGATGCCAGTCTATTACGTGAGCAAGACCTTAGTTGATGCCGAGACGAGGTACTTGCCCCTGGAGAAGTTGGTTTTGGCCCTGGTGCATGCCACTAGAAAGTTGCCACACTACTTTCAGGCTCATATGGTGTTTGTCCTCACCAAGTATCCACTACAGTCACTGTTAAAGAGATCAGACTTCACAGGCCAAATTGCCAAATGGGGGACCCGGTTGGGGTCGTTTGACATAAGGTACCGACCAAGAAGCTTGGTGAAGGGACAAGTTCTGGCAGATTTCATTGCAGAATTCACGCCTAAGAATGACGACAAGATGATCTGTAATGCAGAGGTTCGCCCGTGGAAGGTATTTGTGGACGGTGCTTTGAATACGATTGGAACACTCCTTCAGACTGGGATTTAAAGCCTCAAACAACGAAGCCGAGTATGAGGCCCTACTAGCCGGGCTGAGGGCCGTATTACAACTAGGTGCAAAAGATGTTGAGATTTACTCGGACTCTTGGCTGGTTATTTATCAAATCACAGGAGAGTTCGAGGCTCGGGACTCTTAAATGAAAGCTTATCTAGGTGCGGCCAAGCAGATTATTGGTCAATTTGGAACGGCAAAGGTGTCTCAGATAGGTCGGTCACAAAACAAACACACCGATTCACTAGCCACATTAGCCTCGTCGGTTACCAAGGACACGCCACGGCTGGTCACAATAGAGCTCATAAGGGAACCAAGCATCAGTATGGAGAGTATTCACGACCAAGTCAGGGTGGAAGTTGCCAAGATAACAGTGGCCAATCCGTGCTGGATGAAGCCGATCATAGACTTCCTTGCCGAGGATAAAGTCCCGGATGATGAAAACGAGGCCAAAAAGATTCGTCGAATAGCTCCCTGGTATTGGCTGTCATCGGATCACAAACTATACCGAAGGTCCTTTGCTAGGCCTTACCTTTTATGCTTACATCCTGAGAAGGTAAACGAGCTTCTGACCGAGCTACATGGGGGAGTGTGTGGCAGCCATGCTGGAGGACGATCTTTAGCGCACAGAGCGATGACCCAGGGGTTTTGGTGGCCTCAAATGCAAAAGGATGCTGCCGAATATGTTCGGAGGTGCGAACAATGCCAGAAGCACGCCCCTTTGATCCATCAGCCAGCGGGACATCTAAACCCCGTCAGTAGCCCATGGCCGTTCGTGTAGTGGGGGCTAAACATCCTCGGACCATTTCCCCAAGCAACAGGAAATCGCCGATTTGTATTGGTGGCTGTAGATTACTTTACAAAATGGGCGGAAGCCGAGGCCTTGGTTAACATCTGGGATACTGACGTGAAAAAGTTTGTGTGGAAAAACATAGTCACAAGGTTTAGGGTGCCAAATTCGCTAGTAACAGACAATGGGCTGCAATTCGATAGCAAAGCTTTTCGGACCTTCTGCAGTGAACTCGGCATCAGAAACAGGTATTCAACCCCGGCTTACCCACAAAGCAACGGCCAAGCCGAGGCAATGAACAAGACCATTTTGAACGGGCTCAAGAGGAGGTTGGACGGCCCGAAAGGAGGATGGGCAGAAGAGCTACCCAATGTGTTATGGGCTTACCGTATGACTCCCAAAAGATCCACGGGCGAGACCCCGTTCTCTTTGACATACGGGGCGGAAGCTGTGATACCGACCGAAGTAAGCTTATGTAGTACACGGGTGACGGGGTTTGACCCCACCCAGAACACCAACCTAATGATGGAGCGTTTGGATTGGCTAGAAGAATGCAGGGAGGCCGCGACTATACGGCTCGTCGAGTATCAGCAGAAACTTGCTCAAAGGTACAACCAAGATGTAAAGGAGAGGGAATTCAGTGCCGGAGAATTGGTACTAAGGAAGGTCGTGGGAAGCATGCGAGACATGGCTGCAGGGAAACTTGCTCAAACCTGGGAAGGACCGTACAGAGTAACCGCCATCGCTGGTGCAGGGGCCTACTACTTGGAAGGCCTTGACGAGAGGCCACTAACCCGGCCGTGGAACGCCAACAACTTAAAGAAGTTCTACGTGTGACCATCCTTGTAAGCCAGAACTTATATTTTGCTAAAATGAAATTATGATTAAATTGCTCGTACATGCTGTTTCTGATTCCATGATTTCGCCCCAAGTGTATTGTAACTAAAATCTCTAAGGACAAAAACCTGACTCTCGGCTCGATTGAAGTTGCTGAGCAGGTGGAAACCTTACCACTAAAATATCTAAGGACAGAAACCTGACTCTCGGCTTGATTAAAATCGCCGAGCAGGTAGAAACCTTACAACTAAAATCTCTAAGGACAGAAAAGGATAAAAGACCTTATCCAAGCAGGTGGAGTCCTTATCGGCACCTAGGAATAAAAGGATAAAAGACCTTATCCTCGGTTGTGTCGAAATCGCTGAACATACAGGAACCCTTGAATTCTCCAAAACACCGAGCAAAAATATCATTCCTTTAAACGGCCAAAACACTGGCACAGTCCAAACAAAACATGCAAATAGATAGAAATTCATTCAATGAATTAAAACCAAGTTAAAAGGGGGAAGCTGTTTGCCGATCAAACAAATAAAGATAAAATTGTTCATCCACCACATCCCGGTGGCATGGGCAAATAAACTGTTAAACTAAAAACACGATAAGAATATGTATGGACATAAATAAAGTATGAGAGCTGCAGAAAGCCAACTAGAGGGCCGGGTCGGGTCTGTCACTTCTGGATGGTCGGCCTGGGGGATATGCGAGTCTTCGCCGAGAAGCTCCTGTACGGTTGGGATGCTAGTGGCTTCCATGTCCTCCGGCTCGGCATGAGCATCAATTTGTTCAACCAATTCCCTCATGCTTGCCGTCTCTTCCTCATCTTCAACAGCAGCCGGGGGATCCTACACAGCAGTAACTGGGCTCGGAAACGGAATTTGGTCGTGGTCTCTCAAGTGTGAGTCCTCAGGAACTCCTAGTGCTTGTAGGGCAGCAAACCAGCCGACCTCAAAACCCAAGTTCCAAGCCTGGGCCACTACCGGCTCTGCAGATTTCTCGGCATCAGCAAACCCTTCGTTGTACCACTTTTGCTCGCAGGCCACAGGGCTTCCCTAAGGTCGACCAGTTCCTCGGCATTAGAAGTATTGAGGCTGATGGCTTCAACTAGCTTGAGTTCCATCTCATTATGCTTAGTCAAGAGCTCCACACACCTCTTTTCTGCCAAGGCCCTGTTCTTTTCAGCGGCGGCGGTCTTCTTCTCGGCGGACTCAGTTGCCTTCAGTTTTTCCTTTGCCGTTTTGACAGCTGACTCTTGGCCTTCCTTTTCACGCTCGATTTCCTCGACAAGGTCCCGTGCTCAGCCAGCAACTATATGAGCCAGTTGAGCAGCCTAGCATGCACAAAGGTTAGTGAGGAAGCAGAGGTAAATGCATGGGAAGAAGTAGATAAACTAAAGAATTACCGCGATAGCATGCCACTCTAACCGGCGCCCCATAGACTCTTCAAACCCCTCCTCAAAAGCATGCACGTCCTCGGGAAGCATAAGACCCTCGGCCAGCGTTTGGGCAACACGTCCACCTTCACCCTTCTCCCACATCCGTACGCAGGCGGTGGAAGTCAAAGGCTTGCCGTCCAACAAAAACTTGGGCTTCCATGCTGGAGCCACTTAGGAGGAGGACGCAACCCTCGCACCAACCTGGGTCTGGGGCTCATAGATAACGATCCTCCCTGCTGGTTGGGAGGAGTCTGGACGACAGTATCTCCCGGGCCCATGGAGGGTTGATCGATGACCTTTTGTTTCTTACGAGCCCATCCAGCCTGAGAAGAGGGTGGAGGGTGAGGCACTTGACCCCGACCCTGAGAAGGTAGGGGCTAATTGGGCTGTCGGGCACCAGGCACGAACCGGTCAATGGTCATGACCTTCCTTGACACCATCCTTCCACCAGGTTGGATAGCTTCAGCCAACAAGGCAGCCGCTTCAATCACTTGTTGTTGAGGCTCGGCGGGCGGATTCTCGGGATGAGGCTACTCTTGGATTGGGTCTTCTTGCTGTATGGCTTCGTGGGCTATCTCTCTGAGGCGCCGAGATACCCATTCTGCGGACTCGTCTCGCAAAGGAGCTAGCTCGTCCGAGCAAATGAACCACCGACCAAACTCCCTTGCCTCCCTGGTTGTAAGTTTCGGCGACAAGAAGTTTGCGTACCGGACGTCTATATATGAAAGCAACGGGCTATCAACAAGAAGTGCCTGCTTAAAGCTTTGCCAGGTGGAATAAACTAGCTCTACCCCGAGGATCAAATGTGAAACCCGGAGTTGTCCTTCCCAGTGCACATATATCTCAGAACGAAGGATGAAGTTCAAATCCTTGACATGGACGGTTCTAATGTCTGGAATGAACAATTTGCCGTCTGCGAAAGAGTAAATATCATATTAATATCTGACAATAAAGATTTACTTCAATAAAATGAAAAGGAAAAGTGGAGGAAAGAAACTAGATCAAGGGATTGGTACAAACCCACTTCACGCCGTGAAAGGGGGCAGGGGACGTCTCCGGCAAACTAGTTGCCGCGCACCCGAACAAACTCCCCGGCGGAGTTCCTATTCGAATCAGGTAGGCATGATATCAGCCGTACCCGATTATCTCTCGTCTTAAGGTAATAGTTAGTGGCTTTGTTCCCACATAGGCTATACATATGGTTAATGTCATGGTAATTTAACTGCAAATCAAAGGTATGGTTCAACTTACTGACACAGCTAACTACTCGGTAAAAGTTGGGGGAAAGTTGGTCAGGACACAGGTCGTAGTACCTAAGTGTATCTGTCAAAAGAGGGTCCACGGGGAACCTGACCCCGCCTTCTAAAATTGACATCAAAGGGAAGAAGGCTGTGCCTTGCCCTCGGTGGAGATCAATATCACTCTCGTGGCAGTAAGACACGTCCACATCATCGGGAATATTAAATTTGTTCCTAAAAATGGCCAAGGGGGCCGAGGACTCTAGAAGGTAAGAGTAACCCATCTATGACGTCTAAAGATATAAAAGGGAACTTGAAGAAATAAAGCTGAAGGAACAAAAAGGGGAAGAAAAACTTACTTTGGGTTCTAAGGAGGAAAGGAACACTGGGCAAGTAGGTAGGCGCACAGAAATTTGGTCGGCAAAGAGTAAGCATGAAATATCAAAGGTGAAGTAAAAAATGAAAGAATGTTGTGAAGGAGACTATTTATAGAGTTGGGGGGGGGGGGGGGGGAAGGCGAAGAAACATTTAATCAAGCAATAAATGGGCACGACTTACGAACGGCCCTACGAATGCCAAATGTAACCAATCTGCGCGCCGCTTCGGTTCACGAACTGCCAGGCAATAATGGCAACTGTACCTGACGCCACGAGACGGCGCGTCTTTTGAGATGAACATTAATGAGAAACCATAACACCGAGCCAAAGCAATAAGATCTCCGAGGTCAAAAGGTTCAACCAGCTCCTTAATTCCTCCCGGCAACTGGGTACGAATCAAGGGGGGGCTAATGTACGGCACCGAGATCCCAAGACCAATGTAGGTCCTGGGCCAGGCCCAACGGAACACCCTTGTTGCCCTGGGCCCTTCTTGAAACTGCCTTAACGCAAAAACGAGTTTTGGGCCTTGAATTCTAAGAGGTGTTCGGCTCAAGTTTCCCCAAACAGGCATATGAACCGTGTCCGGGAGAATAGGATATGTTTGGGAAACTACATTGCCGAGCATAATCGATTAGGCTGGAACCAAGTTCCAAGGCTATAAATGTTGCACCCCACTCTCACCTAAACACCCACTTAAATCAGCTAAATTGGACCTTCTATTGCACTAGCGGTGGCTGTAATCATTTCTCCCCACTAACCTTAGCTATAAATAGCAGAAGTTTGGGAGAAGAAAGGGTTTAGAAAAATAGAGAGAAAACAGGCAAGAAAAGAGAGTGATTGAGTGTTACTTTGAGTCTCTCTACCGAGAACAACCCAGAGTAGGAAATCCTTAAGCCCACTACAAATAAATTGTTAGTCCAAGTGAGTTCAGGCCCAACTGACTCATCTCTGGTTCGTACAATGCTAAATAAATAAAAAATGCAAATACAATGCATGACAATACTCAACTAAGCTATTGAGCATACACAAACAAGAAATATAAATTTCTTAATTAACCCTCGAGTATATGTACAAACTAGAACATACTCATACAAAATAAAAAATAGCTCATGCACTCAATTATGCAATACATACTTTATATGTTTCTCCACAATATCAAGCATGTTCTAAATCAAGAGAGAGATATTATAATTCATGTAATCTTCAAGAAAAAATAAAGCAAGACACAAAATAAAATATTTTTATCTTTTTGAAAATTTTCAATGTTTTTGGATTTTTTTTTAAATAAACAAAACAACCTAAGAAAATAAAACAACCAAAAACTATAAGAAAACATGTCCATAAATAATTTAAAGAATTAAATAAGGGACTAGTAAACAACACTCATATATCTTAGTGAATATTTTCTCACTCATATAGCACGAGTCTTTGGCTTTATCGGTGAAAAACCATGAGAAAAAGAGTGTATTTGAGAGATTACAAACTTCTTCTGAGACAGACTGAAATCCTGCAATTTCCTTTCACAAGCCAGCAAGCTTAAATTTTTCAAAAACATATGAAACAATTTATCAAGACTTGTAGCAGGATAAATATCATCACATATCCTAAACTGAAACACAGAATGCTTAAATTTCAATTTATAACAGTTAGAACGAATGTGACTAGAAACACCACAAAAATGACAAACATAACAAATTTAGAAACATCAATATTTCTAACAATAGATCTAGTCTCAGATTTTGATTTTTGCCTCAACAGAGAAGAATTTGGTCTAATGTGATCAACAACGCCACAAAGATGACAAGTAGGCACAAAAACAGATTTTTTTTTTTTTTTGCCCTCTAACAGGAGGTTTAGACATAGGTTTAGAAACTTCAACATCTACATGATCAAAATTTTTACACCTTTGTCTAACCTAGCAAAATACGTATTTTCTTTATAATTCCTCTTGAAAGGAGGTTGAAAAAATTTGTCTTTAGGCTTAAGAGAAACAGTAACAAATCTATCATCAACAATAGGCTTAGTACTAGTCAAATTTTCAAGTTTAGCTTTAGACTCAGCTAACTCTTATTCCAAGTTTTTCATCTTTTCATCAACAAACGGATTTTTATTTGTTGGACCCGTTTTGCTTTTCATCTTTTGCTTCGGGTCCAACAATAGGCTTAGTACTAGTCATGACTTCGTATTTTCATCAATTTGATAGTAATGGTGATTTCAAGATGGCGTATACGGTATTGGTCTTGTTGTTAGAATTTGACTTTGTCAATAGGACAAGTAGCTGTCATTGTTCCGTTCTTTGAATAAGGTATTTATTATGCATTTGTTCTGTTCTTGTAGAGGCTGCTTATAACAGTTGGTACCTAAATTATAATCATTATCCAAGTAGCCGCATCAGACTAATGTGGAAAATTTTGAAATCAAAATTTCGAAATTGCATTCTTCCAAGAGTGGTTACATATTAAGCAAAGCAATGGTAAGTTACACGAGCAATTTTGCAAACAGTGGCTAAACTATGGAAACAAACTATATATATAACATGTTTTAGACAAGTTATCCAACCCGGTCCTTAAGGGATTTACAAATTTTTCAGTATAGTGCATTACATAAGCTTTTCATCATTTACTCTAGCATGGAAGGTTGGCCGCGCATGTACATTAATCGGGTTGCAAAAACATACTTGAACAATTAAGCACACTATATAAAGAAAAAGTGATACTAAAAATACAACAACTTTTAAAATTTTCCATCGCAAAAAATGTAATTCTGACAATCATTTATTATATTTTTTATTATGTTTTTTAAATCCATTAATTACATTCATTTTAATAGCAATTTATAAAACTTATATAATAAATTTTTTAACATTCTCCATTAAGGTGACATATGAGGTGAGAGTACGGAAAAGGAAAAGGAGAAGAGGAAGAAGAGGAGCTTCTTGACCGCCATTACAATACTGCCCAGACAGAGTTCGAGTCTCCACTCTCCCAATGGAAATAGATTATAACAGTTTCCTCCCTCAAAATATCCCCCACGTTGACTTAATAAGAGCTAGAGTTTCAATCCTATTTTTCTAAAAACTCCCTTATAATTATAAATTATAAAATTAACCCCACAATAGATTTACTTAAATACCCTTCCTTCTAATTTCTTTTTCTTTTTCTTTTTCTTTGATTTAACAATAATATACCAATTGCCTCCACTTTGTGTGGAGGCTGTGGGAGAGTATACATGTATTGAGACGTTGCAACTTGCAAAGGATTTTTGAATGTCTCTTGGCAGTCCTGCTAAAATTAATCTCTTCTTTGACACTAAAAATCTCTTAGATTGGCTGAGAATTAATTCCTACAACAATTTCTTATGCCAACCTAAGGGGCGGAGCTATGCAATAGGGTGGGGGGGCCATCCCCCCCACAGTCAATGAGAGTATTTATTTCACTAGTTGATTTTATCTTCTTTTTGAATACTTCTTTATTATTTTGTTTAATGAATAAATTTAGCAAATAAATGAATGATTTGTTTAGCACTAGCATTAAACTAAATATGCTTAAGGCTTAAGTTTATGGAAAAATCACACCATACATAGCCGGCCAGTGTACGTGGTTTTTTCAATAAATTAAACTAGATAACTCTTCCGGCACCATAACCAAAATTGAGATTAATTATAAAATTTTATCCTTGACTTAGTCAATTTACCAATATCAAGTTGTTAAAATTATAGTAGTCTTTATTAAGTTGAACTGGATCAATTAATTTAACGACTTTTGCTTTGATGGTTTCTTAATGCCTTCATGCAGGTAACTCCTGCAAGCTTCCTTGGACCAAAACAATGTATTATGGGAAACAAGTCGTCACTGACTGGGCCAAGATTTGCGCTCCCAAGTTAACTAAGGAAGTGGTCCGATTTCCCAAGGTCAAGCATATCTGCTTTGACTCCCAATTTGTCCAACTTTCTAGCTTTGGAGTCTTGATCACTTGCCAAATCAAACCTCTTTTAATCTAAAAAATTACTATTACTGAAAGTGGCAATTTTGTTTAATTAGCAATGCAAAAAAATAATAATAATAATTTGTCTATATCCTGCCGAACTTTAATAATATCTAATATCTATAACAATCTATATAAATCCAAAGCAGATTGACTTCTGATTGACCTTATGATATTATGTCACATTACTTTCCAGGTCTTTGCTAAAATATATGGTTTCATGTATAAACAAATACATAATAAATGTCTATAGCTACCATAATAAAAAAATTCATACTTAGACAAAAAGAAAAGAGAGTAAATTAATCATATTAAGTTAAATTTTTCTATTCATTGCATGGACTACTGACTAGTTTTAAATTAGTGTCATGGAAACCATTTTGAAGAACCACCATCCACTATGTTATTGAGTACTATTTAAGTTTATATTTGTATGCGTTCTTTTGAAAATTATTTAACAAGACCCATCTCAAGAACCTTGAAACTTAATTAATTGGCATCTCATGACATTTATAGTAAAGAGTCTAAATAAATCCAAGATTCAAATCTAACTCTATTATTTCTTGGAGCAATCTAAAAGATATGGGGGATAAATGATTTTTTACATGTTATAAACAATTAAATATAATGCAACATCATATATATATATATATATATATATATCTTTAGATTCCTCAAAATTTTAAATTTTAAGCAAAAAAAGATTCCTCTCATAAAAAAAAAATTATCAATTAATTGATTCAATACAAATTTTGAAAAAATTATAACTCTGGGGTATAGGAATTGAAATAAGGTATTTACGCCACGGGTCATACCCATGGCCGAGGAGGCCACTATCGTGTCGAGGAGGTTACACGCTCGAACACTAAGGCCACGTCAGTGGCACGTTACTAGAAGAGGTCATACTATAGAGAAAGAGTTTCAAGAAGAGAGTTAGCCCTGACATGACTGAAGGAATGGTGGCTGCCACCACATTTATTACATCTCACCAAACCTCCTGACTGCATTTATATTGAAAAGACCCCTGAACTGTGCTATCTTGGCTACCCCTACTCACAAGGGGTTTGGGAAGGTGTCTGATGGGACAAACACTCAAGTAGTGGCCAAGACGATCAACAAATGGAGGCCCAAAATCATCTAAAGGGAGTTATATAATGTAAGAAACCCTCCAGGGAGAGGGGATCGGAAAATCTATAGAGAACACATTGTAGCAACAAGAACTGAAATTGTATCCCAAGTCCAAAAGAACTATATTCAAGAATCATTCTCCTCGGACTTCGCCGAGGAAGGATTTCCTTGCTTAGAACTTGTCTTTCTTTGCTTTCTTAATATTTGTGATCCACTATGTGTGTTGCCTGATCCATTGAAGCCTAACTTTTAAGCCCACTCTCTACAAATTTATTGTGTTGGGCTCTTTGGGCCTGGATCCTTCTACCTCTTGGGCTCAAAAACCAAAATGCCGCCCTTACAACTAGCGCTGTCTGTGGGAAAGGCTTGAGTTTTAGTAAGTTTAACGTCCAACCATGGTACGATCGGGGCAAGACCGAGAGGAGTCTATTGGTTCCCAACGTTAAGGCCAATTCCTCAACCTTGAACGAAAGAGGGACCGCGAGGTTAGTGTGCACACCACACATACTAGTAGGAGCCAGTTTCGAGGCGAGAGTTATATTTCTCATGAGGAAAATACCATAAGCATGCAATTGGAGATTGATCGTCTTCGCAGGAGGCTACACCACTAGTGACAGAGAAGGACTCCTTCAAATTCTAATCCCTCCTCTGATAATCATGGAAATGGTAGCTACAGGCCCAGGTCCAGGTCTCCTCCCAGAGAGTCTTTTTCGTACGGGGAGGATCGTCATTATAAAAGGAGAAGTAAGAGTCCATCTCGCGAAGGTGCAAGCAATGATTCTATGAGTAGGGCTTTTAACCGGATCTCCAAATCATCGTTTACGCATAGAATTGAAGGGGGAAAGATTCCTCAGCGGTTTACTCAGCCAACATTCACCATATATAATGGCAAGACGGACCCTGTGGAGGATGTTAGCCACTTAAACCAACGAATGGCTATTCACTCCCAAAACGAAGCCTTGATGTGCAAAGTGTTCCCATCCAGTTTGGGGCCCATGGCAATGAGATGGTTCGATAGTCTGAAGGAAGGTTCTATTAGCTCCTTTAAGGAGCTTACTAGGGCCTTTGGGGCTCGTTTTGTGACTTACAGTAGGGTTCCTTGACCCTTGGATTCCTTACTGTCTATGACCATATGAGAGAGGGAGATGTTCAACGAGATAGATGGGAACTTTGATGATGTGGCTATAAGGACTTTCAAGGTCAGCTTGCCTGCCGAGTATAATCTGAGAAAGTCTTTGACTAGGAAATCTGTTAGGAGCATGCGTCAGCTCATGGACCGGATTGATGAGTATAAGCAGGTCGAGGAGGACCAGCAATAGGGAAAGGGGAAAGCTAAAGTGGTCCCTCAGGATAAAAGGGACTTCAGGTCGGATAGGTATAATAACAACCAACCTCGGAGAGACTTTACGAGGCATTCCTGGTCTACCACTACTCAGGTACTCAGTACTATGTTCTAAGAGCCAGTACACCAAATCCTAGAGAAAATTAAGAACAAGTCGTACTTTCAATGGCCGAACAAGATGGGAAAAGACCCCACGAATCGTAACCAAAGTCTTCACTACCAGTACCACAAGAGCGGAGGCACACCATTGAAGACTGCAAGATGTTGTGGGGTCATTTGGAGCAATTGGTTAAAATTGGGAAGCTAAAGCAATTCTTGTATCAACCCAATGAGCATAGTAGTCAGGCAGGGTTAGGGGCTCAAAGAGACACTTCTATAAGACCCTTTTTAGGTACAATTAAAGTCATTCTTGCTACTTCAGAGAGAACGGGTTCTCGGCCATCCAGGGTGCTATCAATAGCTCAGCCATTTATCGAAGACTTACCTCCTGATTCGAAGAGGAGTAGAGTGGAGGTCCGACCAACTTTAAGCTTCTCCAATGAGGATAAAGTTGGAACCTTGCAACCACACAATGATGCCCTGGTGGTTACCCTCAGGATAGGAGGATATGATGTAAAGAGGGTGCTGAAAGATCAAGGCAGTGGTGCAAAGATCATGTATCTTGACCTATTTAGGGGACTAAAGCTGGGGCTCGAGGATCTAACCTGCTATAACTCCCCTCTAATAGGGTTTGATGGGAAGATTGTCTTCCCGAGGGGCCAAATTAGACTACCTATTCAGGCAGAGTCAGAAGTCGTGGAAGTGAATTTCATCGTAGTAGATACCTACTCCCCCTATACTGCTATTGTGGTAAGACCTTGGCTTCATGCCCTGGGAGCCATGTCTTCCACCCTTTACTTGAACGTGAAGTACCCATCGGGGGACCGGGTCGAGGAGCTAGTCGGAAGCTAGTCTGTGGCTAGGCAGTATTAGATGGCCACAATTAGACATCAGGCTGGAGGTGAACCCTTCGGGACTGCCAAGCAGGATTTATAGCAATCAAGGATGCCGGTGTTATCTACAGGGGATGTGGCAGAAGGGGCAAAATGCGAGCAACTAGAGAAATTTGTTATTGGCAACAATAAGGAAAAGTTCTTTCAGGTAGGAGCTTGCCTACCTCCTCGGAAGAGGCAATAGCTAATGGATTTTCTTAGGAAAAATATTGATGCATTTGCATGAAGCACCTACGATGCCCCTAGGGTAGATCCATATTTCATTTGCCACCATTTAGACGTCAATCCATCTGCCATCTCCAAGAAGCAACCACCTCGGCACTCATATAGGGAACATTCTAATGCTGTCAAGGGGGAAGTACTCAAGCTCAAGTAGGTTGGGGCCATAAAGGAGGTATTCTACCCTGAGTGTATGGCCAACATAGTCGTGATAAAGAAGAAAACTAGGAAGTGGAAAATGTGTGTGGACTATATAGATTTAAATAAAGCTTGCCCAAGAGACCCTTTCCCCTTGCCTCGAATAGATCAATTAGTGGACGCTATTGTAGATCATCCTCAGATGAGCTTTTTGGACGCCTTTCAGGGTTATCATCAGATACCGTTAGCTTTGGATGATCAAAAAAAAAAAAAAAAAAAAAAAAAAAAAAAAAAAAAAAAAAAACTGTTTTTCTTATACCCACTGAGAATTACCATTATAAAGTAATGTCTTTCGGATTAAAAAATGCAAGGCCTACCTACCAAAGGATGATGACTAGGATGTTTGAACCTCAATTGGGCAAAAATATTGAGGTGTACATAGATGATATGGTGATAAAGAGTAAAGTAGAGTCCGAGCATATAGATGACCTCGGGAATATTTTCGAGATACTAAAGAAACACAAACTGCGCCTTAATGCCACTTATTGTTCTTTTGGCGTAGGCCTTGGCAAATTTCTAGGTTATATGGGAAATCGAAGTTGACCTTGATCAGATTAGAGCCATTAAAGACCTGTAACCTCCTTGGAATCCCAAAGAGGTCCAAAAGTTAACAGGAATGACTACCGCTTTAAATCGATTCATTTCTCAGTCAGTGGACAGGTGTAGGCCCTTCTTCCAGTTGTTGCATAAATGGAAAGGATTTGAATGGATGGAGGAGTGTTCCTCAGCCTTCCAACAGTTAAAGGAATATCTTTCCCGGCCACTTCGATTACATCACTATAGCCTCGCATGCGATGAGTCTGGTACTAGTGCGGGATGACTATGGGGTGCAAATACCAGTTTATTATGTGTGTAAATTATTACATGAGGCAGAGATTCGCTATTTACCATTAGAGAGGGCCATCTTGTCAGTAGTGCATGCTACACGGAAGCTCCCACATTACTTCCAGGCTCACACTATTGTGGTTCTAACCCAACTCTCTCTCCTATCACTGCTTTGGAAAGCTAATTACACAGGGAGGGCTGCAAAATGAGCAACGATCCTAAGAGCCTTCGATATTAAATACATGCCTTGCACCTCTATAAAGGGCCAGGTCCTTACCGATTTAGTAGCTGACTTTACCGAGCCTTCATTTGAAGAAAACGGTGAAAGGCCGAGCATGGATAGAAAATCAGTTTGGATGATCTCCTTGTAGTGACCTCTATCTTGAAAGGTGCATGTTGACAGTGCAGCAAACCAAAGGAGATCAGGAGTGGGGCTGGTTGTAGTGTCTCCTGAAAGGATCATCATTGAGAAATCCTTAAACTGTGCTTCTCAGTCACGAACAATGAGGCTAAGTACGGGGCTTTATTGGTGGAGATGGCTATGTTTCAGAAAATGGGAGGAAGAATAGTGGAGATGTTTTCGGATTCGAGGTTGGTTGTAGGCCAAGTAAAGGGAGAATTGGAAGTCAAGGATGTGAGGATGCAAGAGTACCTGAACCAGGCTAGGCTCTTGCAATCAGGATTTGACTCTTTTTTCTTACACCAAATCCCTAAAAGTAGAAATACGCATGTTGATTCTCTTGCCACTCTTACAACCTCCTCAACATAGAGTCTACCTCGGGTCATCTTGGTCGAGGATCTGTGCAATCCTACCGAGATGAAGAGGGAGACGGTCTAAATTCATCAACTTAGAGACCTAGTTGGATGGATCCTATTGTCCTATTCCTTAAGGATGACATCTTGCCCAAGCAAAAAGGGGAGGCTAACAAAATGCAAAGAAAGGCTCCCCAATTTTGGCTGTCTGAGGACCAAAATTTGTACAAGCGCTCTTTTTCTAGGCTATATTTGCTATGCATCCATCCTGAAGCAGTGGAGTCGCTCTTAGAAGAGTTGAACGAAAGGATTTGTGGAAACCATACAAGAGGTAGATCATTGTCTCACCAAGCCCTTACTTAGGGATATTAGTGGCCTAATATGCAAAGAGAAATACAAGAATACATGAAGAAGTGGGACCATTGTTAGAGATTCGCTCCCAACATTCATCAACCAAGGGGCATACTTAATCCTCTATCTAGTCCCTGACCTTTCGCTCAGTAGGGCTTGGACATTGTAGGGTCCTTCCCCAAAGCAGCAGGAAACAGGAGATGGCTTTTGGTCAGCACTGATTACTTTACCAAGTGGGTTGAAACCAAGCCACTGTCGAACATTAGGGACTTGGATGCCAAAAGGTTTGTGTGGAAGAACATTGTCACTCGGTTTGGGATTCCTCATACCCTCATCTCAGACAACGAACTTTAGTTTAATGGCAAAACTTTTAGAAGATACTATTGTGAATTGGGTATCACGAATAAGTATTCCACTCCAACTTATCCCTAAGGGAATGGGTAAGCCGAAACTGTCAATAAGGTCATAGTGAACGAATTCAAGAAGAGGTTGGATGATGCAAAGGGCAAATGAGGGGATGAGCTTCCACATGTCCTCTGGACGTATCAGACTACCCCTCGTAGGTCAACAGGGGAGACCCCCTTTTCAATGACTTAGAGGGTTGAGGCTGTGATTCTTCTAAAGACTAGATTCCCAATGCTACTAGAAAATAGCCTAGATCTAATTGAGGAGCAGAGGGAAAGTGCCATGGTTCAATTAGCATACTATCCGCAAAAGCTCAAACAGGGGTATGATTCAAGTGTAAAGTTAAGGCCATTGGCCCCTGAGGACTTGGTATTGAGAAAGATTGTAGGTACTACAAAAAACCCAGCATGGGGGAAGTTAGGGCCCAATTAGGGAGGGTCATACCATATCACTTCAGTAGCAGGCATAGGTGCATACTTCCTAGAAGATCTAGACGAAAAGTTGTACCACAACCTTGGAATGTAAATAACCTGTGAAGGTACTATTATTAATAAAAGGCAACTCTGCCATATTTTTATTTGTGACATTATGCGTTGCGTCAATTACCAATATGAATATTAAACAAAACATTGGTCATGTCTAACTCCTCGGACCACATACCTTGGGTAAATTAATATTTTTAATTAACTATATGAATATTAAATAGAACCTTGGTCATGTCAGGCTCCTCGGACCACATACCTTAGGTAAATTAATATTCCTAATTACTTGAGTGGATATTAAGCAGAACCTTAGCCATGTCTGGCCCCTTGGACCACATATCATAGGTAAATTAATACTTCTCATTATTTCTCTAAGTATTAAACTGAACATTGGTCATGCCTAGTCCCTCAAACCACATACCTTGAGTAAATTAATACTTCCCATTATTTCTTTAAGTATTAAACAGAATCTTGGTCATGTCTGGCTTCTCGGACCATATGCCGTGAGTAAATTAATACTTCCCATTATTTCTCTAAGTGCTAAACAGAACCTTGGTAATTTTGGGTCTCTCAGACCACATGCCTTGGGTAAATTAACATTTATAACCATACAAGCCTACTGTGGAATGAGGTGCTAGGTGAAATTCAAGGTAAGGTGGCCTTCTGGGATTATACACCCTGGATAGACATGAACTTCACTATCATTTGAGGTTAGGAAGAAAATCTAAAAGTGCATTTCATCCTTTAAGCTATTTACCTAAGGTACACAAAGTTTGTTTTTTGGGTTGAGTTACTAGGTGCCAAGGGCCATGGACAAGGTAAAGTTATCCAACTCCACTGCTAACTACATGAAAGGTAATAGTTGGACTGTTAGTTGCCAGAGTAACTGTTAACTTTAGGGGTTAGAATATATCCTAATCAAGGTGATAGCCACTTTTCTTACTATTTACATGAGAGTAATTTATATGAATTAGCAAAAATTCATTACTATTAGCTTTTGTTAAAGTATGGGTATTAAACCTTAGAAGCATCATCAATCTAAAATCTCAACAAGGGGCAAAACAATAACTACAGTCAACCAAAGACAAATATTGCAAGAAAAACAAAGTCCCACAAAAGCAAAAGTCTATGTCTTTCCATTAATTAAGGAAGGAGTTACATCTCAAACATGGCAAACTGCCATAACAAAGGAAAATTTCATATAAAAAAATAACAATAAGTAAAAGAAAAAGATCCTAAGCTATGTCTTGGCTAGAAGAAGGTCATCTTTGCTGCCTGGCAGGAGACAGGAGGATTGATGGCCTTAGGATCAGCTTCCTTGGATTTGGGATCAGCCTCCTTTGCCTTAGGAGTAGCATCCTTGGCCTTGGAAGCGATATCCTTGAGCTTAAGAGTAGCCTCTAGACCCTTGGTCTCTGGCAGGGGATTGACCTCCTTGCCCTTGCCCTTATCCTCTGGCCGGGAACCACCCTAGCCAACCCCCTTACCCTTAGCCACCTCAGCCCCTTGGCCTTGGTCACCAGCCTTGCCAAGTCCTTTAGGAACCTCAGCGGGAGGAAGAGAGGCCTAGGTGATAGAGGGCTACTCAAAGGAGGTTGGTGCAGAGGCAGCATTAGGAGGGAATGCAACTGGAACTTCACGGATGTCCGCAGGGTAGTAAATGTTCTCAGCCTTCCTCCACTTGAAAGAAGTGAGGACTCCTGCCAGATTGAGTGCCTCTGCCCACTCTTCCTTGCAATAGTCTCTACAAACCTCCACCAGCTCCTTTGCCAAATGGATCTCAGTCTCCTGCACCCCAAGATCATAAGATGCCTACTCCGAAGCCTTTGCCACTTCCTTGGCCATCCGAGCAACCTCCTTGGCCTTCCCAAGCTCTACCTTCAAGTCCGAGAACTGCTACTTAGCCGTGGCCAGCTCTATTTTAGCATAGTGAAGCTTCTTATGTTGCTCCTCAGCCTAGTCTTGGGTGTTCATGAGGCCGGCCTCAGCGCTCCTTCTCTCCCTTTCCCCCGCCATATGCTTCGTGGACAACTCCTGGTTTTTCTGCTCCACTGCACCCAGGGCCTTGCTGGTCTCAGCACAAAGGATAGCCTCGACCCTGGCTTCGTTGCGGGCGTCTTTCACCCACTCCTCAGCCATGAATACCTCCTGGACGACCTGAGCAAAAAAAACAAGGGAATTCTATGTTTAAAATATTCAGAAAAAAAAAATGGAAAATGGCAACCTATCATGACAATCTAGCATAACAAGAAGCTTACCAAAGCTAAGTCCCTCTTCAAGGTCAGAAAAGAATCCTATTGCCTCATGGTCTACAGCGCAGCCATATCTTTGGGTAGTAGTAGGGGCTGCTTTAGGGCCTTAGCCAAGTTATGGACGTGCCCTTTCTAGAACTCCTTAATGGAGGAGCTCCATGGTATGGCCGCCCCCTCCAGCTCTAGTCGGGGATCCCACACTAGGGTAGGAGGGCGTACCTCGACCACGCTATGGTCCTCCTTGCTTTCAACCAAGGAGGCCATCTCCTGGCCCTTGGCCATCTTTTACTACTTGGGTTCCTTTTAGGAGACCACCTCCCCCTCCTTGGCCACCTCCTCTTTCCTTTTCTTCTTCAAGTTGGCCACGATGAATGGGTTAACTGTAGGAGGAGGAGGGGGGGAGAGAAGGAAGAGACTGGGACTTGAGGGAGTCCTTAAGCATCGACCCCTTAGCCCTATCCGCAAGGAGCTCACGCAAGCCCTTTTTCCTATTCAAGGCTATCTCCTCTCCTTCTTCCTCGAAGCTATTGTCTATGCGTGTGATGATGAGACCAAAGATGCGAACACCTGAAAATCTATCGAGCTCATCTTCTGAGTTCGGGACTTAAGTCACATGCTCTCCCTGTTCCTCTCCCTCTCCCTTGAGATGGAACTGGTCTATCTCCACCTCAAGCGATAGGCGCAAAGAGGCTGTCTCTTCTCTTAGAACTGCCGCTTCGCAAGGAAAGCGATGAGCAGGCAGGTCAACTGACACGATGTCTTCTTGGGCCAGAAATCCAGGCACCGAGACGTCTATCCAAGCAAGCCGAGGATCACCAGCTCTGATCGCGTGGCCCATGTCCTGAAACTTGTCGGATAGGGGCTGAAAGTTAAGGATGAGATAAACGACTCTTAGCTGTCTGTCCTCACTCACAAACACCTTGGACCTCAACACCTTATTGAGGTTGTAGACGTTGACAAGGTTAAGGTTGGGTGCAACATGCCTTTTATCTGCAAAAATAGCTGAGAAGCAAAACGATGATTAGAACAATAAAGCCCTCCATCAAAAAGAAATGAAATACTAAAGGAAATGAGAGAGCAACAAAACTAAGGAACTAATGCCCATGTTAAAAGATCTAAACCTATGGTACCCCACCTGGCTCTCCCTCCTGGGTTGAGTAGTGAAGATCGTCGTGCCATTCACCAGAGGCGATCAAGTAGTCATCCTTTATGCCCTTGTTAGTCTTGAGAAGACACGAGACAAGCCTAGCCACTGAAGACCTAGACCTAAGGTAGTAGCCCAAGTTTGCCAACAGATGGCACTCGTACATCCAAACGACGTCGTGCTAAGTAAGGTTCAACCCCATTTGCTCATTGAGAATGTCAACACTACCCAGAATCCTAAATAGGTTGGGCGTGCATTGGTGGGGGCACAGCGTATGGGTGATTAAGTAGTCTCTAATTATACTACCTATAGGAAGCGTCATTCCCCCTTTATGAAGGCGATCATGGGAATGACGACCTCCCCTTCATTCCTATGGGTGAGCCATTCAATCGGAGAGCAGTATCGTAAGGAAATGCCCCGAGAAATGTGGTACAGGGCCTAAACCCCTCTATAGCAGCAAGGGAATCTACTAGGTAGGCGAACCTACCCATTAGAGTAAACTAAAAAGAAGTGAAGGATATATTTGTGAAGAAGAAGTAAAAAGTAGATTGGCCGAGGAGAAAATAGCCTAAGGATAAAGAAACTTACAAAAATAAGGACAAGGGTCACTTCAGAAGCTTCTTAAAAGCTTGAAGATTTAAGAAGTCTTACGAGTTTGGAGATTTAGGAAGTCTTCAAAGTTCAAAGATTTAGGAAGTCTTCAGAGTTCAGATTGGTAAAGTGAGAGAAATGAATCCCCCAGATGCCTTATATAAGAGGCGGAATTAGGTGGGAGTTATCCCGCCCAAAATTTGAGGAGAAATACCAGCCGTAGGATATCCATCTCACCGTAGGACGTGGGGAACAAAGCACCGCCTAGAGCATTCAATGAGACGTCGTGGACTCCGAAGCACTAGAATTGTTGCGGGGCACGCGAAGTGACACTTTCACATGTGGAAGTCAAAGAAATGTGTGGAATTAATTATCCAAGGTCCAAACCCCACTTTTCTCCTCAGATAAGAGAAAAATGTCGGAGTTCTAAGGGGCTATTATGGGATATAGGAATTGAAATAAGGTATTTACGCCACGGGTCATACACATGGCCGAAGGGGCCACTATTGTGCCAAGGAGGTCACATGCTTGGATACTAAGGTCACGTCAGTAGCATGTTACCAGAGGAGGTCATACTGTAGAGAAAGAGTTTCAGGGAAGGGGTTAGCCCTGACATGATTGAAGGAATGGTGGCTGCCACCATATTTAATGCATCCCACCAATCCTCCTAACTGCATTTATGTGGAGAAGACCCCTGAACAGTGCTACCTTGGCTGCCCCAACTCATAAGGGGTTTGGGAAGATATCTAATGGGACAAGCACTCAAATAATGGCCTAGACAATCAACAAATGGAGGGCCAAGATCATTTAAAGGGAGTTATATAATATAAGAGACTCTCTGGGGAGAGAGGATCGGAAAATCTATAGAGAATACACTATAGCAATAAGAACTAAAATTGTATCCAAGTCCAAAATAACTATATTCAAGAATCATTCTCCTCGAACTTCGCCAAGGAAGGATTTCCTTGCTTTGAACTTGTCTTTCTTTGCTTTCTTAATATCTTTGATCCACTATGTATGTTGCCTAATCCATTAAAGCCTAGCTTTTAAGCCCACTCTCTACAAATTTATTATGTTGGGCTCTTTGGACCTAGATCCTTCTATCCTTTGGGCTCAGGAACCAAAACACTGCCTTTACAATAACATTTAAATATAAATAAGCACATTATAGTTAAATTATAAGAAAAGGAGGCCATGCATAGCCTCATCAACCCGAAAATAATACTTCTTACAAATGTTTTCCATAAAGTCGTGGCCTTGTCCATCCTACAATCTGCATCCCTTTATTACTCTCTCCTATCAGAAAAGTCATGCAACTATGGTCCCAACTATGGTTCCAAATAGAATCAAAAAACCATAATCCAAGAAGACTTATACAAGATAAAATTTGGTTCCAAATATGCTGGGTATTGGTTCTAGGATGAATTCATGACTGCTATTATCTATTTAGTGATATAAAAAAATGATTTTTTTTTTAAGTATAAGGACAAAAACAAAAATTTATGCAAACTATAGGGACATATCAAACAATATTTTAGCATATACTTTTATGTTTTAACATGGTAACAGAGTCACATTTCGATAACTGCCACTAGATTTCATGCTGCCACTATCAACCATCGCTTGGCTAAGTTGTTGGCCGCTATTGTCCAACAACATTCAATCATTGTTTTTATCCAAACATGAAAATTTTCAACTTCATTTTTTTTTCTTTTGTAGATTTCAATTTGCAAGCCTGTTTTCCTATTTGAAGATCCCAAGTCACATAGATAAACCCATCAATCATTCTTTTTTAGGTTTAATTTATGCAAAATTTGTCAACTCTCTCACGTGCTTCATTACAGTCACATTTGTGTGGAAAAAGTTCTGTATCGTGCTTCATTACAGGCCACCAATGTGACTGTCCTTTAATCATAGCATCCACTATTTGGCCTAGCCTATTTTACAAATAATCTAGTCACTCATGGTCACATATTCACGAGCTCGGATTTCAATTTCAATGCATCTTCAGGTTTTATCTTGAGTTTGAGAGATGATGTTGGTTGTAACATACATATTACATTTAGCATAAGTTCATATCCTTGATTTGTTAAAACCAAATAACATTATTTGTCATTGGGTTTACAATGGTGGTGATGGCAATGTTTTTCTAGTTGTTACAGTAGAGATTGGTTGTGGGACTTTTTTTTTTGGTTGAAGTTATTATAATGGGTTGTATTCTAAAAATAAAATTTGGAATGTTGAATATTGTAAAATAGTATGATATAATAAATAAAATTACTTTTTTGATAATAAAATAGTATATTTTTCACAATTTTGAATGTTAATACTATAATAGTGTGTCTCAGAGAAAGAATTAATTAGTACTTGCCCACTAGGTTAATTACTGTACCATGGTCAATGCCAACACATGCGGTAGTCCATTTGTACGAGATAATGTCCATAAATGATCTTTAAAGAAAACCAAATTTTTTAGGGAGGCAAAATTCATGGCCATAGAGAAGCTAACACCGAGTAGTGGAAATGACCGTCCAATTGGGTGAGTTAGTATATCTTTCCAGGGGGAGCAGGAGAGCGTGGGTATAAAACTGTTGGGATAGCAGCTGTATATATTATGTAACTATTTCTAATCATTTCAACTAGGGGTGTCCACGGGTCGGTTCGGGTCAGGTTTATGCCCAACCCGAGACCAACCCGCCGGACTCGGGTGGAGAACTTTCTGACCCGCCGCCGACCTGCGAGAGAGTCGGATCGGAGTGGTCGGTTTTGCACCGGAAACACGGTCGGTTCGATTGAAACCATCCACGGTGGAAAATCCGGCCAAAATAGTTAATTTCAGGCCAAAATCATTAGATCCGACGGAGATCTCACAAGATCTGGTGAGATCTCGCTAGATCCGGTGATATTTCCACCAGATCTGGCTGAGATCTCACTAGATTCGGTGATATCTCCCCAAATCCGACCTAAATCTCATAAAAATCTAAGGTATTCTGACCAAAAACTCGTCGGGAAATTCTTATTTCGCCGGATTTCGTTAAGGCTCCGGTCGGGTCGGTTGAGGCGGGTTTTAGAGGAGAGAACCCGCCATCCGACCCGTCGGACTCGATTTCTGGGCTTTGCAACCCGCCGCCAACCACCGGAGCTCACGGATCGGTCGCGGATGGGTCGGTTCCGGTCGGATCTAGTCGGTTGGATCGGGTCCGGTTCTAGCTGGACACCCCTAATTTCAACAACAACCAAAAAAAAAAAAAAAAAATGGTGAATATAAATTATAGTACTCTTTATTTTCTTTATTTATATGCCCATTGAAACTATGGGCTATACAATGAGAGATAATTCTCTTCTCAATTTTACCAACAAGGCTAGTTGGCATTAATTATTTCCATCAAATCTAAACAAGCATAGGTACTTAAAAGATAAAAGAACACAAATGGTGCTCCTAGGCTCCTAGCAAGTGAGATTATCGCCTGGAGCAACACCAAGTTGGTTACAATATTGAGTGTAGTACTGGACACGGGCTTGGACAGCACCGGAGTTTCCACCATTGCATTCAATGGCACCATTGATGGCTCGAATGGTTGCACCAAAACCTTGGCTTACAACTGGACGAACATTGGTCATCCAAAACCACAAGGCGGTCTTAAAAGAAACAGTCACGTCTGTAGCAACAGTTTCAGGAGAGTTTAATAAGTCAATTCCAATGCTAGTTCCAGCTGCCCCGTAATTGTAATTCCATGTTAGCTGAAGTGGTCCACGGCCAAAGTATTTTTTGTTAGGGTTGCATGGATACTGTGTGTTGCTCTCGTCACAGTAGTCTTGTGAGGCACCATTGATCTCCTCTATGTAGCAAAAATCTGAGCAAAGATAAACATTAATTTTGTATTACCTTTCAGGTTAACTTGTGTATTTAATTGTGTGTGATGTATTATATATTATATTTTTTAATTAATTAATTATAAAATGTAGAGAATGATGATTTGAACCATAGTTATTCTTTTAAAAGAAATCAAAAAAAAAAAAAAAAATCACTTCTCTACAAGGATTTTGGTGTATACTATATATTATGCAATTCAATTATAACCTAAATGCAAAATAATTATTATCTAACTTATAACAAAATTATAAAAACATAACCAACAGAATATTATTGTAATTATTATTGTAGATTAGATATAGTAATTAGTTACTTAATATGACATTAACTAAATTGGATATTGTGGGTGTTTTGTGGCATGCACCTTATTGTATATGTCAGCATGCGTATGATATGTAACAAATTAATTAAAATATATGTTAGTATAGAGAAATATCTTACGTCCAGTCTCATGAGTAATTAACATGAGCAAAGAAAGCTGCAATTTCACGCTTGGAATCATCTGCAGAACCGAGATTTCCAAATTGATTATACGAATTGAGCGCATCAAGAAAACCTGCTCTTGTGTAGAAGTTCTTCACCGCACAGCTTGCATCAGCCTGATTAATTATCCCATTAAAGAAATCTTGGGTCACAATATCAGCTACAGATTGACCCTTCACATATCCAGGCACAAATCCGGCTAGGATTCCGACTAGAACAAGGATTAGTAGATTCTTTTTCACACTAAGTGCAACCATCTTGGGAAGTTTTGTATGTGGACAAAGAATGAAAAAGATAATGTGTGACGAAAAACAAGATTGGGCATTTGATATTTATAGTGCAATATGTGGTGTAAAAACTCTATAGATGGAGTTCTTACTTTCAATTTGATGATGGCGATTTCAAGATGGCGTATATGGTATGGGTCTTGCTGTTCAAATTTGACTTTGTTAACAGGACAAGTACCGGTCATTGTGCTGCTCTAGAATAAGGTAATTGTGCCTTTTTTTCTTTTCTTGTAGAGGCTGCTTTTGACTGTTATACCAGAATTCTAATCATTATCCAAGTAATGTTATACTGATGTGGAAAATTTTGCAACCAAAATTTCCAAATTGCATCCAAGAGTACTGATTACTGGTTCAGCAAAAGATTGGTCATTTACATGATCAATTTTTAAACCAAATGCTAAACTATGGAAAAAAAAACTACACGAAATTAAATGTTTTGAACAAGCTATCCTAATCCTTAAGGTGTTGAAAATTTTTCAGTATAGTACATATCTAAGGCTTTCGTCTACTCTAGTCACTAGCCCGCCAAGTTAGTTGGCCTTGCTTGTACGTTAATTAATCAAGTTGCTTAAACATTCATGAACAATTAAGCAAGCCGATAAAAAATTAATGAGAACTATGAGACTATTTCTTTTACTAGATGAATTTATCTTCTTTTTTGAAATATATTTCTTAATGAATGATTTGTTTAGTACTAGCAATAACCTAAGAGCATTCACATTGGGTCTTGTAAATGCCATATGTTAGTTCAATTTAGCTTCAGAGCTCAAAACCCCCCATTACCCAGTCTTGCAAAGTGAATGTAGGATGGCATTGTAGCAAACTTGTATAAATTTTTATTATATTTTATTCTCTCTTTTCTCTCTCTGTTTATTACTTTGTTGGATTATATTATTTTATTAAGTAATATATATAATTTAATGAGTTGAATAGAAAAATAAAAGTTGGGATGTTGGGTGTATTGTAAAATAGGATGATATAAGTGATAAATTAGTTTTTGAGATATGGAAAAATTGAATTTTTTGCAAAAACCGGATGTGAATGATCTAAGTAGACTTAAGGCTTAAGTGTATGGCAAAATCACACCACACGTAGCCAGTGTACACAGTTTTTTCTATAAATTAAACTAGATAAATCTTCCACCACAACCAAAACTAAGATTAATTATAAAATTTAATCCATGACTTAGTCATATTAGTATATTACCAGTATCAAGTTGTTAAAATTATAGTTGTCCATCTTTATTAAGTTGAACTGGATCAATTAATTTAACGGCTTTTGCTTTGATGGTTTCTTATTGCCTTCATGCAGATAACTCCTGCAAACTTCCTTGGACCAAAACATAGTTAAATTTATCTTCTTCTTTTTTTTTTTTGAAAGAATTTATCTTCTTTTTTAATGAATGAATTGAATGAATAATTTGTTTAGCACTAGCATTAAACTAAGTATGCTTAAGGCTGAAGTGTGTGGCAAAATCACACCACATTTAGCCAGTGTAAGCGGCTTTTTCTATAAATTAAACTAGATAAATCTTCTGCCATGATTTGCGCTTCCAAATTAAGGAAGCGATCCGATTTTGCAAGGTCAAGCATATCTGCTTTGACTCCCAATTAGTCCAACTTTCTAGGCTTCTAGCTTTGGAGTCTTGACAACTTGCCAAACCTAAACTCTTTTAATCTAGAAAGCTATTAAACTCCTTTCAGAGAAACATCCCTGGTGATGCACAGACTTAATAAATGCCTATAACTACCATAATTATAAAATTCATGCTTAGACAAATAATAATAATAATAATGATACACAAGATGGAAAAATCATATTCAGTTAAATTTTTATATGCATTACACCATAAATTAATGTGAAACTATTTTAGAAACCACCATCCACTATGTTATTGAGTACTATTTAAGTTAGTTTATATTCATATGCATTCTTTCATAAAGTATTAAACAAGTCTCACGTCAAGAACATAATAACTCAATTGATTCACATCTCTAATATTTCTAATGGAGATATTTAGGATTCAAAAATCCTCCTCTACCCTTTGTTGGAACAAGCTAGTAAGGATAAGGGGATAATGATTTTACAAGATATAAATAAAATGCAACATCATATGCACATTTAAATTCCTCAAAATTTAACAGCAACAATGATTCCTCTCCTACTTTTATTAATCAATAGATTTAATTCGAATTTTGAAATAATTATAAAAGTTAATTATAAATAACCACATTATAGTTCAGATATAAAAAAAGAAAAAAGAAAGCCATGTGATGAGGATAAAATTAGGTAGACAAGAGTGACGGTACAGGCTTGACAAGGTTGACGAGATGTTTTTGCCGTCGGCATTCCTTCAAGGCTGACGGGGATATGAAGTGCAGGACTCCACATAAAGCTGAACATCCTGAAGCTGACGGGATAAACATAAACTGACGGGATAACATAAACTGACGGCGTCTGTTTATGGAATGCTTGATCTGCACGTTTGCGTGTGTAAGTATATAACTAACTCCCCACGTTTCATGAAACCTAAGGACTCCTATATGGAAAGAATCCCGTAAAATACGCCCAAGAAGACTTCTATAAGGAAAAGACTTCTACTCCAAGGAAAAGAGGGGCAGCCTTCACTACTATAAAAACCCAAGCACCCTCACAAACCAAGGTACGCATAATTTACCCTCTCTAGCACTCTAGAGCAGTGAGAATAGTTCTAACTTGACCTTTGGAGGGTGTTTGGCCGGTACCACACCGGTACTCTCTGCTAGGTTATTCCTTTTCGTTGTGCAGGTGCCACTTGGCGACTCACGAGGAACGTGTGACTCACTGGTGGTATTTTTCGGCATCATCATGCATTGCCAATGAGTCCTAAGACTATCACCAGGAGATTTTTACATCAACCGCAAATAATGCCTTTCAAAGGTTTTCCATAAAGTCATGCAACCATACCGAAGAATTTTCACATTTCAATTCTCAAAAGTCCCTATTCTTGCTTCTATACTAAGGGCATTAGCATTTGGAGATGCCAAAAAAAAAAAAAACTTATTTTGCATCTTTAAACACTACTTTATCTATTCTACCAACTCATTTTACAATTTACTCTACATCCCAATTTTTATTTTTACATACAATCCAATAAAATAATATAAACTACCTAATAAACTAATAAAAAGTATAATTCTCTCTTTTTCCTCACTCACTTTTTCTCTTCACACACAACCTACACACACAAAAAAAGACTTTGCGCAAATAATATAATTCTGAAAAAATACTAACATATAACATATTTAATTTTGTACCTATAGTAAGACAAAACACACAAAACAATTGTAATATAAAAAAGTTTCAATGGTGACAAATATCTTGAAGGGATGAGCAGGTTGTCATTTCAAATTTCCCAACATTGGCCCGAATTTGGACTAACATAACACTCCTAATGGAATATCAGTTTTGAATTACTAGTGCATGTAGTAAACTTAAACGTCTGAAGATTTTCGTTGAGCTCAAGTGTACAATGTGAAGTGTCAAGGGAACGGACCAGCACATATCTTGCAAATACAAGCCAAGAAAATAGTAAATAGTGATAATTATGTAACTTAGATAAAGGAAAATGCTCTACTAATTGAGTCAACTATTACTCATAAGGTAATTATTAAGTACTCTTGGATTATCATAAATATGTATTCTCCCCTCTCAGATAATTATGGATCCTACTAATTAAATTTATAATAGATCACACAATTCATGTCAGTACGCATTTATAGTACTCCTAAAATATTCAATAATTTTCCTTATGATTACTCATAATGTACTAAATTTATCTTTTTCTTAATAAAGTTGCAAGCTAGAGGAAAATCATCTGCTAAATGAGTCAATTGTTGCGCATGATATACTGAATTTATCTTCTTCTTAATAAAGTTGCAAGCTTTTTCTTTTATACATTTATAAAAAATAAAATAATAAATAAATTAAAAAAAAACATCTATCAACGGCTAAATTTTTGCTTTGTAACTTATAGTACATTTTGGTAACATGCATTAACCCACGTAATTCAAACGGCGGCAAGTCCTTAAATTTTTAAAGTCAAGAGGCCTCTTGACTTTAAACTAGTTTTCAACGACGTAAGTCCTAGAATAGCTATAAAGAAAGAAAGAAAGAAAAAGAACCAAATCATGACTGGTACTACTATTATTTGTTCTAGATTGTTGATAATAGCATTGCTATTTACTAGTATATTATTTATTAAATAATAAAGAAATAAAAAGCAGCCAGGTTGTGGTTGAAAAGTAAAAGGGGTCCTACCAGAGATTTTTGATTTTCCGGTCAATAAAAATTTCATGAAATGTAAAAATGTGAAGGGAAATGAAAGTAAAGAAAGAAAATGACAAATTATGGCAACTCATAACAACGGTAATTCACAATTTATATCCTTTAAGACCTAATATCAAGGCGTGCAATGTGTACATTCCCTAATTAAATGGAGAGGAAGCTATAAAAAAAATTTGAAATAAATTAAATTAAATTAAATGGAGAGGATACTTTTTTTTTTTTTGGGGGGGGGTTGGGAGAGAGATATAAAAAGGAATCTAGGAGACCCACCCCAATTTTGTTTAAGGGCTTCTTCAAAGCCCAGTTCTGATGGACCCCAAGAAATCTTCTAGGCCAGACCTGGTCCGAAGGGTGCTCAATCCAAAAGCCACACCTTGCGGGAATCCAACCTGACCTTGCTGATAAAAGTAAATTGTATACCAATTATGTCCAAAAATGGATTAGTGTCAATTATGATTTTTCCTTCCCTCTTGTTTATTAATAAACAAGAAGGAAAAATCATATTCAATTAAATTTTTATATGCATTGCACCATAAATTAACGTGAAACTATTTTAGAAGCTATCATCCACTATGTTATTTGAGTACTATTTAAGTTAGTTTATATTCATATGCATTCTTTTATAAATTATTAAACAAGACTCATGTCAAGAATATTATAACTCAATGGATTGATATCTCTAATATTTCCAATGGATATATTTAGAATTCAAAAATTCCCCTCTACCCTTTCTTGGAGCAAGCTAGTAAGGATAAGGGAGATAAATGATTTTACATGATATAAATAAAATGCAACATCATATACACATTTAAATTCCTCAAAATTTAACAACAAAAAATGATTCCTCTTCTAATTTTATTAATTGATTGATTTAATTCGAATTTTGAAATAATTATAAAAGTTAATTATAAATAACCACGTTATATCTAAAATAAAAATATAAATAAAAATAAAAAAAGCCATGCATAGGCCAATGAGTCCTAAGGCTATCTCCAGGAGATTTTTAGTTCATCAACCCCAAATAATGCCTCTTTCAAAGGTTTTCCATAAAGTCATGGCCTTCTTCATCAAGTAATCTACATCCCTCTATTACTCTCTCTCATACCCAAAAAGTCATGCAACCATACTAAAGAATTTCCACACTTCAATTCTCAAAAGTCCCTATTCCTGCTTCTATACTAAGAGCTTTAGCATCTGGAGATGCCAAAAAAAAAACATATTTTGCATCTTCAAACACTAATTTATCTATTTTACTAATTCATTTTACAATTCACCCTATATTCCAGTTTCTATTTTTTCACCTTATATTCCAGTTTCTATTTTTACATACAACTCAATAAAATAATATAAACTACCTAATAAAATAATAAAAAGTATTATTCTTTCTTTTTTATTTTTCCATTCACTTTTTTACTTCACACACAACCACACTTTTTTTTTTTTTTTTTTTGCAAATTAAGAACAATAAGATTGCGGGGCAAGACCTTGTATTTTGGCCCTCCTGACTGAAGTCCTAAAATACGTATAAATAAAGAAAGAAAGAAAGAAAAGGAACCAAATCATGACTAGTGCTACTATTATTTGTTCTAGATAGTTGATATTAGTTTTACTATTATTTACTACTATATTATGTTTAAATAATAAAGAAATAAAGAACTTTCTCAAAATAAATAAATAAAGTACAGCCAGGATGTGGTTGAAAAATAGAAGGGATATCTGAGACTTTTCAAGCCCGTTTGGTACATGCATTTAAACAACAGTTTTTAGTTTTTAAACAACATTACACGTATTTTCAAGTACTTTTTCATCCACACGTATTTCTAAAAAATACAAACAATATTACTAGAACAACATTACCAAATAAACTGTTCATTTTCAGGTCATAAAAATTTCATGAAAGGAAAAAAATGAAGGGAAAAGAAAGTAAAGAAAGAAAAGGACAGATTGAGGTAACTCATAACAACCGGTAATTCACAATTTATATCCTTTAAGACCAAATATCAAGGTGTGCAATGTGTACATTCCCCAATTAATACGAGAAGAAGCTATAAACAAAAATAAATTAAACTAGTCGCTAAAGCGTGCGATGCACGGGTTTATATCTTCTTCGAGTAGTTTTTGTTATAGACGTGTGAATTCAAGCTAATAGAGCATTTTCTCAATGTCCATAAATCTGCCAATAAGAAGCATTACATACAAATCTGTACACTGAAATAGATATAAACATGTAATATGATTTTAGCTAATACAAAGTTGATGGATGAAAGTTGTGTGAGACATTTATAGATTGAAAGAAAAGAAGAAGAAAGTTGATAGTAAATTTTGAATAGAATAGAACTTCTCTATTTGTGGTCTACTCTCATAAAAAAATAAAAATAATGAGAAAGTTGATATTACATTTTAAGCTTCTCTAACAAACTTATCATTAGCTCACACAGTAGAGAGCACATAATTATATTCCTGACCAAATACTTGCACAAAAACTATAAAATCTTACAAACCTCAAAGTTCATGAATACATTCTATCATAAAAATTGACAAGTAAAAATTTTAGTTTAAAATATTTTTTGTTTTAAATTCAATACTTACAACGGAGGAAGGAGGATGTTCTGACATAAAAAGCAAACAAAAACATACCCTTTAAGCTATAGAAACTTATTACCACAAAAAGGAATCATAAATGTGCACATATTTTTGAAATCAAACTAAAGAATTAAAAAACATAGAATTAGACAAATTCATATGAAAAAAAAAAAAAACACATACCAAGTTCTTTGTAGCTGTAGATTTAGATTCTAATATTTGTAAAACACCACCTTTAGAAGGTTTAGATTTTGATGGTTGTAGAGCACCTTCAATTATCTACTCTCTATATACCAGATTATATGTGACATTAAGTGAGGAATATTATAAAATATCATTGTACCTAAAAGAAAAATTAGATTAAAACATTACTGATTCTCTTACTTGCTAGGTTGTGTTCCTAGGAAACCTGCAAAATCAAAAGGAAAACAAAAACAAAAAAATATGAAGAACCATCAAACAAATGAAAAGAGGAGTTATTAATAACATATTTCATAATTTAAATCAAAATTCAAATCTATAGAGATGCGTAATAAAAAAATCATAACCAAATACTTTCACAAAACTGAGCCAATAATACTACTATAACAAAACTGGCTTTGTACGTAATACAACTATAATAGAATTCTCTCTCATATTTTTTATTATTTTTTTAAACCACGGATTAGAAGATTGTTGGTTTGTATTGTAGAATTCTAATTATAACAAACAATATCAATATTTTTTTTACGCCCCCTCCAAACAAAATATTAGCTAATGTAGATACAAATTTAGGTAGACGACCTATCAAAAAAATAGGCAGACAAATTGTTATGTTTATGGATTGAAACACATATAGCAAAGTTTAGTTTTTTTTTTTTTTTTTTTTTTTTTTTTTTTTTTTTTGGCTATGCAATGGCCTAATAATTAGAATTATACTATGTTTAAACTACCTCCAAAGTGTCCTCAGAGTAAGGACATCACCAAGACTCTATATAGTGGGGGAATGAATAGCAAAGTTTGTTTTTTGGCTGTGCAATGGCCTAATAATTAGAATTATACTATGTTTAAACTACCTCCAAAGTGTCCTTGGAGTAAGGACATCACCACGACCAAAACTCTATATAGTGGGGGAACGAAAATAAAAAGAATTTAAAATAAAAAGAAAAAGAAAATAGTGATGATGTGGAAATTTGTGGGAGCTTCAGAAATTTCGGTTTTATATATATATATAGAGATTAAACTAAATGGGGAGGATAAAAAGGGATCTAGGAGGCCCAATCCAATGTCGTTTAAGGGCTTCCTAAAAGCCCAATTCTGATGGACCCCAAGTGATCTTTTAGGCCAGATCTTGTCCAAAGGGTGCTCAATCCAAAAGCCACGCCTATGTGGCAACCCAACCTCACCTTGCTAATGAAAGTAAATTGTATGTCAATTATGTCCAAAAACCGATTAGTGTCTTAATTTGATAATAAAAAATAATTATCAAAAACAGATATTATAAATAAAAATTATTTTAAAAAAATTAAAAAAAAAAAAAAAAAAAAAAAAAAGGGTAAGACCATGTCCCAAGCAAAAACATTCATATAAATTTAGTAATGTTGCTTCAAGAATCTTGCTTCAAGAAAATTTAGTAATGTTAGATTGACCGCAAATACTAAAGCTAGCACATGAGCTGGACAATATAATGGGATTTTTTATGCAGGTTTATTCGGCCTATATTTGGATTTAATTCTAATTATGAATAGTTATGTCATATGTGGGTAATTATTTTGTTAAAGTCATATCACATTAATGTCAGTAACTTACTTTTATAAACAGTAACTTACTCTTTGATAGGGTATATGCTCAAGAAAATGAAATAAATAAAAAATAAAATAAATAAATAAAAACTCTTTGATTGAGTTTATATGAAAGAAGTTTATAGAAAACTAACCTTAGAAAAAGAGACTCCCTAATCTAGCCTTTTGAACAAATTTGAGTAAATTCAATGAACCAAAATAGGTTACCTAAAACTAGTAAAAGTATGCAATAAAACGATATTGTATATATACACATATTACACTTTATTTCATTTTAGGCCATATATAATACAAGTACTATTACAGACGCAAGATGAAAGGAAGTCCCCCCAAACTCACAAAGATAGTAAATTTTTATTGTTTACACAAATAAGTAGGAGGATCTAAAAGTCTAATACCAGCTAACAACATGGTGCTAGTGAACCAATATGCTGTTCTAGCATGTGAGATTATCACCCGGATCAACACCAAGTTGGTTACAATATGCGGTGTAATAATCAACTCGGTGTTGGACAGAGTCAAAATTTTCACTACATTCAATGTCACCATTGATGGCATTAATCGTTGCCCCAAACCCTTGGCCTAAGACTGAGTGAACATTGTTCATCCAAAACCACAATGCAGTCTTGAATGAAATAACTGGATCTGTGGCCACCGTATCAGGTTGGTTTATTCCATCGAATCCAATGTCATTACCTGCCGCCCTATAAATATTATAATTCCAACTTGGCTGAAGTGGTCCACGGCCATAGTATTTTTCATTAGGGTTGCAAGGATACTGTGAGTTGCTCCAATCACAGTAGTCTTGTGAGGCACCATTGATTTCCTCTATATAGCAAAGTTCTGCACAAAAAACATAAACACTCACTCTTTGACAAAGGAATAAACATGTATATATCTCGTTATTTCTATTTGAATATCGAATTGTTACATTTGTAATCTTTGAGGGAAATTTTAGTATTTATTAAAACAATGGTTTATCAATTAATTAAATTCATCATTTTTTTATTAATTTGAGCTTTTGAGAAGCAACTATTTAACATGGTATCAGAGGATTAAGGCTATATAGTAATGATTAGAAATTAAAATACAAGCTCAAAAGTGAGCCTCTTCATTCAGTTAGGAGAGAATTTTAATAGGGGTGTACAATGGTCGATCAGGTCAGTGTTGGGATGTTTTTCGACCATATATATCAACCCGATCTAGAAAACTAACATAATTTTAAACAACACTAGCATGAAGTAATGGGATTCGATCAGCGGTGAATCTTCGTGTGTATGAGTCCGACTAGGGATTTGATCATCAATTCCATGGGGTAAATTTTCTTGATAGATTGACAGAAGTGGATTGTCGTTGACAAGCTCAAATTATGGGGCTCTTTTTTTCACCTATTTGAATGGGCAAAAGGGCAAAGGGATCGAGGGGACGGGAAATATTTGGAGTGGAAAATAAATGGGATAGGACAAAGAGGTGGAAGGATGGATGGTGAGTCGAAGTGATTTCTGTGATTTTCATCACTCTTAGAACTTGTAACCAAATAGAATATTAACTAAACGGTTTTTCAAAAAGCCATTTTGATCAGTTTCTTGATATCGTTGAAAATCACCATATGTCATTCAATTTGACACAATTTTTATAGGGTCAAACAATTTGGACAAATAGTTGAACAACTATAAATTTTGATTTGCAATAATTCACTATAGTTTTTATGAGCGTTTTAAACCCTGAACATCTCTGCTGAAAACATTAGAAGATGTCAGTTGAGTTAGAAGACTCTTGAAAAAAATATTTATTAAACATATTATATGAAAATACATACTAGAGAGTAGAAATTACAATTTGTAAAAAAATTAAATAAACATTGGTCGGGTTCAATATAATTAGCATTAATTTGTATAGATTATAGATATTTGGTATGTATGTGTATATGCACATGGCATAAATATATTATGAGAAAATTATATAATACTTTGAAAGCATAACTAATAATGGTGCATTCCTTCCCCTCAGATAAATAATGTGTCTATAATAAATTTAATGGAGTGATATCGACTTTTATGTGAAATAATGGAATCAGGAAATACGTTATTATTGTAATCCCAAAGTATTGTATAATTATTAGTTATCTATTTATGTGAGAGAGAAATCATACGTCCAATCTCATGTGCAACATTAGCAAAGAATGCTGCAATTTCATGCTTGGAATCATCAACTAAGTTGTCTCCACCAAACTCAGAATACGAGTTAAGAGCTTCAAGAAAGGCCTCTCGCGAGTAGAAGTATTTTCCTGCACAATTTGAGTCTGCTTGGTCAAGAATCCCATTAAAGAATTCGTCAGTCACAATATCAGGTACCGAAACACCATTAGTAGTATAACAGGGGCCCTCTTGGCATCAAGCCCCACAGTAAGCGTCACTGGTGCCACAATAGCCATATTGGCTACAACACAGGCAGAGTCACAGCCACACTCTTGAGCCATTACATTTCGGGACAAAGCTCCAATAAGGACTCCAGCTAGAAAAGGGGTTATCAGATTTTTTTTCTCATATAACAGGTTGCCATTGAGGGAGAGGGAATTATGAAAGGAGAAAGTATTTGACGAGAAAGTAAGATTGAGAGTATGGTATCTACAGTGCAAAAAGTGAGACTACTACCTGTATACAATAGCTTTGTTTGAATTGTATTTGCCATTTGAAGTTAATGACCCAACTACACTTTATACAATTAATTTTTAATTGTTATAATTGACCCTTTAAATTTTATATTAAAAGAAAATCATTAGGCTTCTGCTAAATGCGGAATTAGAAATTTTTTTCAAGAAAAGACAAGCTAAATATACTATTAATTTTCAATTCATATATATATATATATATATATACACACACACAAACACACTTAAAGTAAGCCTTTGACATTAATTTCTAATTATATTATTTTCATGTATATAAGAAATTTTCATCATGTCCATTGTATATGGTTCAAAAAATATATTTCTTTTTTCTTGAAGACCTTTTTTTCTCTTCCTGTGTGTGTTTGTTAAATATACTTAGTATTCTCAAAAGAAAAAATAGTAAGCTAATCCCACATTGAAAAATGAGTGTAAGTTAAAGAGTTAGGCCCTTTTGGATATACACCACTGTCAGTTTCTTTAAGACCTTCTCTCCTCTCTCCGTGTGTGTGTTAAAAATACTTAGTATTCTAAAAAAACAAAAACTCTTTTAAATTATACTAATCATAATTAGAATTCTTTAAATATTTTAAATCAAGTGCTTTTTAACTAAATTAAGGATTGCGTATTATAATATACTAATATTTATAGAAAATATAAAATATATACAAATAAATTAAATTTAGATCAAACAAATTACAAATGTCACTTTTATATGAGAAATACATAATAATATTATTATTATTAAATTTTTTATTAAAACAAATTCGTTTATGCATGACAAATTAAAACATGTCTCAATTTTATATATAGAAAAATCATAGTATATTTTCTTCTAATTGAAAAATAAATAAATAAAAAATCAAGCACGCACTCTTGTATCCCTAACTATCTAAATACAAAGTAAAAATAAAAAATTTTAAAAAAAAAGTTTTACTAAAGAGGTTTATATTAATATTATGGAAGCATGTGATTTAAATGTAGTTAAAATTCATGCTATGTATATGACAAAACTAAGGGAGTCAAAATATACCAAAAATTTTCACCAAAAAAAAAAATATATATATATATATATAGATACCAATATTTAAGAAGACTTGCAGAGCCAAATTTTGATGGAATCATATCACAATGGGGTTAATTGTTTTTCCCATTAAAACTGTCAGTTTGGATGGGAATCTAACAATTTCATCCTAATCAAAAGTTTAGAGGGTCAAATCCACATTAAAAACTTCAATGATTAAATTGTGATAGCACCAAACTGTAAGGGATAAATTGTAATTTTCAAATAAATAAAAAAACTTATCTTGAAATATTTTTTTTTAATGAAGTACACTTTTGTGGCCAAGTTGAAAAGCTTAGAGGGTCAAATCCACATTAAAAACTTCAATGATTAAATTGTGATAGCACCAAACTATGAGGGATAAATTGTAATTTTCAAATAAAATTTGTGGGTACTTGCCCTGCCATTAAGTAGTATTTGTCCGTTTTTGGAAGCCAAACCCTTACGGATTTGTCACGAAGGGATGGGAGTCCAGAATCTTCACCATTTTTGGCTTTACACCTTTGTCCCACATCACCTAAATAACCCTCCCACTCATACTTTATATGCCCTTGGAGCTTGCATATAAAGCATGAGTGAGAGGGTTACTTAGGTGATATGGGACAAAGGTGTAAAGCCAAAAATGGTGAAGATCTTGGACTCTCACCCCTTCGTGACAAATCCGTGAGGGCTTGGCTCTCCAAAGCGGACAAACACTACTTAATGGCGGGGCAAGTATCCACAAAATTTATAAATATAAAAATAAAAATAAAAAAATTATCTTGAAATATTTTTCTTTTGATAAGGTACATTTTTTACCCATAAAAGTTGGCGTTGTTTTCATTTTAGCCATTTTTGTTCAAACTTTTCAACTTGGCCACAAAGTCTGATTCATTTACATATTCGCCCTAATGTTTCAAAATTTTTAGTTTATCCCTTCATATTTGATTCAATTTTATGTTTTGACCCCTTAAGTTTCAAAATTTTTAGTTTCATTAAGGGCCAAAATTGAAAGTGAAAATGAAAATCTTGAAACATAAAAAGCCAAACAGAAAATTGAATAGAACATAATAAGCCAAATTGGAAATTTTGAAGTATAACAGGCCAATATGAATACAAATCAAACATGGGAAAAATTGAAATGTAAAGAACTAAAATAAAAATAAACTCAAACTTTAGAGGCCAGAAGTATACCTATAGTTAAAAAATTTTAAACAGCACGTAATTCCACGTTTATAGGTGAATTTTGGCTGGCCAATGATAGAAGTGGATTCTGCTCTTAAATAGCTTAACATGTGCATTTTGGCCTAATTTTAGGCCAATTTCATAGATGCGTGTGATGCTTCTTCTTCTTCTTTTTTAAGGTAGGTATATTTTATATTATATTTGACAATATTTCTAGGGTAATAATTTTATCACAACATTTTTCACAACCGTTAAGATGACGAGTTATAAATAGTATAAAATAAAATAATGTTAATACAGTGAGTCTCAATGAGAGAATAATTTGAAAACTCAACAATTATAAAATTTGTTAAGAAAAATATTGTGTATATAATATTGTTCATCTTTTGGAGTGTTTTTAAACATCAATAAGTGGAGAACCTTCTTCAACAGAAAATAACTCAAAAGAGATAGTAATAATTACTTTGTCTTTCACCAGCTCCATTATTTTATGCTGCCACTAGTACTTCACCTCCTCCCCACTCACCTCCACTACCACCACTTCCTTGCCATTAGTCTCTCCACCAATATCAAGTCATATAGAGACCCAATAAATTGTTTTGAAATTTTTATTTTTAAATTTTATACTCATTTGATGTGCTATGCACATGCTCAGAATCTTTTTTCCTATTCATAAACTTTATGCATTTGCCAATCACAAAATATAAACATTATGCATTTTCTAATCACAGATATATACGTATGAGTGTGGAAAAAAAAATCCTTTGAAAGCTATATGATGAAAGGTTACTCAAGTGTTTACTTTTGCCCCCTAGTAGAAAAATACAAAAGATACTCATAGGCCTAAAACTAACACACCCAAATAATAATAATAATAATTAAAAAGAAACCCACTGATACCCATATCACTCTTAGTCCTAAGCTTTGTGAGGTACCATAGGTTTTCACCAATTCTCAATATAAGTCACGGCAATTTTCTTAGTTCCTTTTTTCTTCTTCTTTTTAAGTTCATTTTATTGGATCCCATATTTTATTCAAATATTAATATTAATAAAATATAAATAAATATAATATAAATAAAAACTAAAAAATCTATCAAATGTAGTTATATATACCATATTAAAACCCAAAAGTTGTGACTATTTTTTTTTTTTTTCTTATACCTTACTTTCCTGAAATTTCAAACATAAGACTTTTGTTATAAACCTAAATTTTAAATACTTAAAAAAAATTAAAAAAAAGGAGAGAGAGAAATCTAAGTTGAATTTTGCAGTTTTTTTTTTCCTAAAGAAATCATGGGAATGAGAGTCAGAATGAGTTGTGTACATAATTTTGCAAGTATACTACTATACTCATAACTTTATAGATTAATTTATTCTCTCAATTTATTTTAAAGAATCAAATTAAATGTATAAATTTTATGTATTTAGATTCATCTCTTACTTGCATTATTTGTAATTATGAATTAGATATTTTATTTTAATATTTTAATTATATGAAATATATTCTTGTAGATAATTATGATAATGTAGAAACTTGAGCATAATAATAAGTCTAAAGTGAATTCCAATCGAAAATTGGATCAAGGTATTGTGCACTATTGGGAATGAAAAAATCATGCAACAATTTAAAAATATGAAAAACATGGAGGGCAATTGAGTAACTCAAACTAGGTATGAAAAAATGAATTACATTTTACATGTAAATTAGATATTGTATCAATATTTTTCAAATTAATTTAATCTTTAATCTTGCCTCCCAAATTGGATTCCTAGCTCCACCACTAGTGATGAGATAACTCCAAAAAATAATACACTCAAACTTTGAAAAAAAAAAAAAACCTTTTAGCACACTCAAACTTTTATTTGCAGGTAGGGTTGTCTAGATTCATCCGAGTACCCGACCCACCCGAAGAACCGACCAGATCCGACCCGAAATTGGCCGACCCGAAATCGGCCGACTTGACTACTCCGACGGGTCAGGTTTCGGTTTTCCTCCCTTAAAACCCGAAAAACCTAAACCAATCGAAAGATTTCCATATTCTGGCCAAAAATTTCCAAAATCCAGCAAAAAAACCAGATTCCGATGATATTTTGACTGAATCTAGCGAAATCTCATCAAATCCGATGAGATTTTCACCAGATCTGTGTTTTTTCCACCTTTTTCTCGCCGTCCCGAATCCAACCAACCCGCCCGCCACCCGTTGATGTTCTGAACCACTCGACCAGATTACTCTAGCAAGTCGACGACAGGTGCCTTTTTTCTCCACCCGATTCCGGCGGGTCGGTCCCGGGTTAGGCACAAACCCGACCCAGACCGACCCCTAGACAGCCCTATTTGCAGATATATTTCTATACTTTTAATACTTTTAGATTGATTTATTTTGAGGAATCAAATTTTATGTCTAAAGACTAAACTAAGTATTTGAATTAATCTCTTATTTTGATTGTTAGTAACTATGAATTGGTTATTTTTATCTTTTTTATATTAATAATATGTCTAAACTTTAATACAAATTCTTTATTTCCTTTTTGTTAAAAAAAAAAAAAAAAATCTTTATTTCCTTTTAAACCTTACATAACACAAGTATTCCAGCAGCAAGATGAAAAGGAAGTCCCCCCTACCCCATCAATAAATAAATAAAACTCTCATCTTGAAATGAAGATTTTTAAATAGAATGTAAATGCGTGTCTGTGGATAATTTTGACTTGTCAATGATAGAATTGGATTCTATTTTGCTCCTAATCTTGTAGTCACCTTTAAGAAATTTTTCATCGTAATTACTTGGTATATATGAGACGAAGATACTACACACTTAAGGTCAAGGACATAGTCAAGTGTTTAAAGAATTCTCAATACTTACATTAGGGGAAAGAAAAAGATAAAATACAATTAATACCCCTAATGTTTAGGTTAATACTAGTCTGGTCCAAGATTTTTCAAAATAAATTTCAACAGTAACATTTTAATGTGGAGGCAAAAAATTGAAGCTTAATTCTTCCCACACCCCATAATGTGATCAAGCACACGACGTAGTCACCATATGCATGTGTGACATGTCTCCTTCCAACACCATAATATGAAGGGTCTTGTTAATGTGTGCCCTAGGGGCATATATTAAGTTATATATTTTTTGAAACATTTTCTCGGAAATTGAAAAAACTGTTGATACTTTTTCAAATCCCGAAATTTTTTTTTTCAAAAATGGTTAGTTATTGCATGCCCTTAGGGTACACATTAGCAAAATCCTAATATGAAACAAATGTTGTTGTGCCCTTGTTCCGTAGACGACATTCATCTCCATGATGATTTATGTAAGGAGTGTGGCAAAGAAACAGAAACTATTGCCTATATTATTTGTGGTTGTGCTAGAGCTAAGGAGGCAGGAATGGGTGTGTCAGTGTGTGATCTGAGATGGTATGATCAGCAAAGTGGTTGTTCAGCTGGCTAGATCATGTTATTATGGTTATGAGAACTCAATATAATTGCAACCAGTTTCTCAAAAAAAAAATATAATTGCAACCAAAATTCAACTATGATAATACTGATCTAAAAACCATAACTACTTCATTTTTTTTTTTCTTTTCTTTTTTTTTTTCCCATACCTCATTTATATCATCAAAATATTTTCTTTAAAAGACTGCATATATATAAGTTGAAGATGTAACCACATAGCATGGTCAGAACCAAATGTTCCTAGTTGTTACTTGTTAGGACATTATCCCATCTCTAACAAATAAAAATCACATGTATAATGTATTACGCCGACAACCATAGCATCACCCTCTTTGCTAAAATCACTTAAAATTTTTATCAAAGACCTTGTGAACATCAGAACACGGAATATGAACAAAATATCAGTTGGGAATTTTATCAAACACCTCGTAGACATGGAAAATAAGAACAACCCATTAACCAAAAAAATATATATATATCAGTTGGGAATTTTTATCAAAAAGAATTAAGGCCCGTCAGACAGCCATGCGACCATCCCAACTGGGCAAGCCCAAGTTGAGAACGATCATCTACAGATTGATGCCTCAATCAGAGACTTCAAAGACCGTTAATCACGCTCTGATCGCACGGCCATGATTCATCCACCGGGTTTGGATCCTGTCTCCTTAGTGATCAAGGATACAGAGGTACGATCCTATAGAACAGATCCTGTTCAAGTAAGGTCGTGACCAAACCAGCTGAAACTACAATTATAAAGTGAAGTCTTGCTAACTATCTAGTCGATATGGGACAAGCTCGCCTGGGTTACAGAACCATACTACTTGCTGATTGACAAAGCTGCCCCTTAACACGTTCCCACTTCGTTCTTTGCTGTTTCGACAAGGACAAAAATGCCTCCCGAGTTCTCTGGACCAATAAGGACAGCTTCGTTTTTTTTTTTGGCTACCCAGGACAGCTCTTAAATCTTAATTACTTAGGTTCCTCTGATAAAATAGAGGGTGAGGTGAGCTTGTGTCCGGTGGCCATTGCCACTGGACATGTTGTAATGCAGACACGTGTCCATATCCTAATGGATCTAGTAGCCATTAATCACTAAACACAAGCCAAATCGTAAAATAAAATAGGTCACTCATTAACCGGACCAAATAAAATAACCCAATTAAAGTAGTAGTTATGTACATTAAATCCAACTTTAATGGTGATGTAATATCCGATATTGAATTAAGTGTGAGTTTGGCATTTGATTATAAGCTAGTTTTTTGCTTATTTTATTTATTATTTGTGGATTTCACACTACTTTTTATCTCAACTTTATTTTAAATAATTTAAGTTTTAAGTTTTTGGAAATAATTAAGTTAGCATTAGCTTTTTATCTCACATTAATACATTATGCAAATAAGATATTAAAAATAAATGATTCTCAAACAGACATAAAATATTTCATTAGAAAATATCACTATGAAAAGATGTGATTTGCAATTTACACATAGAACATATGCTTGTAAATTATGTGTTGAAAATAAAATTTAGTTATAATCTCAAAATAAAATTGAAGAATTAAGCTTCAATTTTGAAATATGGAAAAACAAATTCTCCATCTCACTTTTTGTATCTCACCTTTTGGACATCGTTGTTGTATTTGTATGCCATATGTTTGATATTTTTTTCATCTTAAACTTAGGTTATTTGATATCAGTAGCCCGTTGACTTGTAAAAGTATGGGCTTAATCTTTTCAGCCCATTAACTTAGAAAGAACCATGGATTTGAGTGCTTTCCCATTCATAGCCAATTCTGTGCAACAAGGGCTCTCATAGGACCTAATGGTTGTTTTGTCAAGGGTTAGAAAGCCCAAGGAGTTGCTATTTAACCCAAATGGGGTTGCCGGTCCTTTAGCCCAAATATGGGTATTTTAGTCCAAAGAATCGTGGGTTTTATATGAACTTGGTTTTATGGGTCGTCAAGCCCAACTTGAATTGTTTTCTGATCATCTAGCCCATCTTTTTGTTACACTAATTAATTTTTTTTTTTGAGCCGGGTTACACTAATTAATTGGGTTCAAAAAAGGATTAAATAAAGGAGTGTTATTTTTAGTATAAAGTCCAATGCACTTTTGTAGTCAATTGGGTCCCTGTGGACCTCTCATGTACCTGGCTAACTCTTCTTTAAATATAGAATTCAAGTGGGCATTAGTGGACCAATTAATGGCCATTTGGTGGTGAATTGGGCCTTTGTGCCTCCCACACACACACACACACACACACACACACATACGTGTGTAGCTTGCTCCTTCAAACTCTAAAAACATGCAAATTGAAATCATAACTTCATATCACCTTTTTTTAATGTGAAATTGTCATAATTTAAAATCACGATTTTAATTGTTGCACTCAGTGTATGTACGTAGCAACAAAAATTACCCAAAACTTAATTTATTCGGTTTAACAATAATTTACCAATTGCCTCCACTTTGTGTGGAGGCTGTGGGAGAGTATACATGTGTTGAGAAATTGCAAATTGCAAAGGATTTTTGAATGTCTCTTGGCAGTCCTGCTAAAATTAATCTCTTAGATTGGCTGAGAATTAATTCCTACAACAATTTCTTATGCCAACTGTAGACATCAAAATTTTATGATGCATTCTCAATTGTCTAATTGATCATGATCAAATATTTGTGATCAAATTAATTTTCAATTGATGATGTGTCAACGGTGGACAATCAACAAATAAAATCAAGTCACATGTCAAGTGTTTGAGTCACCACCACTCACATAAAAAATGAAACATGTCCAAGCCACGTGACAACATCAAATGAAGAAAGCCGCATGAAGAAAAGACTCACATGGAATTTTCTTATTAAATACAAGACCAAAATTAAAGTCAAAATTTAATTTAAATTCAAAATTTGTAATTAACTCTCAATAAATGCTGAGAGAAAATTTCCAAATTAAGGAACATTGAGTTTCCTTATTGACACTCTACCAAAATAAAGAGTCATCTCTAAGTCCAAAAGAACACCCTTGCTCCCTTAAAAAATCAAGCTCATTCCTACTTCTTCAAATCAAAGTAGGGATTTTCCTTCAAGTTAAATTGAGATCAAGCCAACAGCCTCACATCAAATCAAGTACATTCAACTACTCATTCAACTTGGAGACATTAAGGCATGATTCAAGATTAAACTTCACAGCCCTTTAGATCGTAAAGTTTGTTGGAGATCGAATCAGAGGAGTTTATTGTATTCTTTCATTTGTAAAGAGTCACACAAAGGATTGTACTCATATATGTACAAAAAAATATAAATTGATAATTTGTTACACTATTTCATGATTGTGTTATTTATCTTTTATGAAAATTGTGTGTACACCAACCTCTTCTAATCCCGTGGAGTATGGTGTTTCCTGTAGGTATTTGGAGTTTGTGGCTACACAGGAATATATAGCATTGGTTTCAATCGACTTTTCCTTGTGTAATTGAGTTATAAGAATTCACAAGGGAATTTGGGTGAGTGATTTTTCTAGAGCTATTGGTATAGCTAGCTACTAGTGATGTTGTCGTGCTGCAAAGTTGTGATTGTGAGCTCTTAGAGATAGACTCCATTTGAGTAACCAGTTATAGATTCTAGCAGTGGAAGTTGAACTAGATGTTAAAGTAGTTATTCGGTTCTTTCTCAAAAAAAAAAAAAAAAAGGGTAGTTATTTAGTTGGTTTCAAGTTCTACTTGCACTAACATAACATTAATTATACTCTCTTCTCTTTTGGTTGATTGCAGGAAATGATAATTTTACATCCTCAAGTAAGAGTACTTAAGCACTATTTCAGGGTGGCCAACTGAAGAGGGATAAATTAGATGACGAATCCATCCAAGTGAGGCTAACGGTGTTAGATCAGCGAACTAACAGTGGACAAATCTCAGAGGTGGATGGATCCAATATTCACAGGCGCAAGGTGGATGGATCTCAAAGGTCATGTTGCTTCTACATGAATGAAGTGATTTCCAAGGAGTTTTAAATGGAAACAACTTGCGTCCCATAGCTATCCCTAGTCGATAGAATCCTAATATGGATAGAATCCTAGCATGAGAAAGATTTCGTAATACACGCCCATTGATGATGATCTTCCCCATAAGGAAACGTCTTCCTACGTAAGAAACAGAGGTCGGTTCTACAATACTATAAAAACCCCAAAGCTCACAGGAAACAAGGTACGCATAATTCATCATAGCTCTGGCACTCTAGAATTGTAAAAAGGTTTCCTGACTTGACCTTCGGAGAGTCTTTAGCCGGTACCACACCAGTACTCTCCTAGGGTTTCTCTTTGTTGTTGTTTCGCAGGTCTTGTTTCGAGCACGTGAGTGTTGCGCAGCTTACTGATGATTTTCAACATCATCACCAACAAATTTGCATGCACTAGCAAGGTGAGGAACTAATCTTCAGCATGATTTTTTCTTTTTTGTTTATGAGTTTGAAAAACCTTTCCTATGACGTTCTTTTGCTTTTGAACTTTGACATTATGGGCATGTATTAGATAAGCTTTACTCAAGTTGTGCTTCTTTGATGCTAATGCATTTCCTTTTCTAACCAAAGAAAATATACATAGAGAGGTTTAATAGCTGACTTCTTTAAACAACAAAATGACAATTCCCTAATTTGTGTATATATATATAGTCTTGGGAGCCAAGAGTGATCACTCTAGAAATGAAAGGAAAACACAGGCATTTGAGACAAATTTGGAACATTTATACTTAATTTGTACTTTTTATTTCCTGTTAGGCCATACATCAAATTATTCAAATCCAAACAATGATTCATAGAAACATCAAGAACTATATGAGCAAATCAAAACAGGGTTATTTTGAAAAGGAAAAAAAAATGCTAGTCAACTGTATTAAACTAGCATGTGAGATTATCACCAGGAGAAACACCAAGTTGGTTACAATATTCTGTGTAATACTCAACACGTTTTTGAACTGTTGCAGGGTTTCCACCATCACATTCAAGGGCACCATTAATGGCTCGAATCGTTGCTCCGAACCCTTGACTTACGACTGGCCTAACAGACCTCATCCAATACCACAAGCCAGTCTTAAACGCAATAACTGGATCATTTGCAACGGTTTCAGGAGAGTTCAATCCATCGAACCCAATGCTGTTTCCTGCTGGTCCGTAATTGAAATTCCATGATAGTTGGATTGGTCCACGACCATAGTAACCCTTGTTGGGGTTCATGGATATTGTGTGTTGGTCTCATCACAGTAGTCCTTAGAGGCACCATCTATCTCCTCTATGAAGCAAAAAACTGCAACAAGAAAATAATATTATTTGTGCTGTATTAGTCAGGGCAATTATATAGTTGAATTCAATTGAAAATCTTAAGTACAACACCTAAGTTTTAACCATATAATATTAGCTTTTGGTTTATGCATGTATTCTAATATTCATTGGTATTTAATGTACGTGATTATAAAAGTAAGAGAAAGCAGAGCAAGATCTTACGTCCAGTTTCATGTGCAACATTGCCAAAGAAAGCTGCAATCTCACGTTTAGAATCATCAACCGATCCAATCCTACCAAAGTTATCAAATGCAGTGAGAGCTTCAAGAAAAGCTGCTCGGGTATAGAAGTTCTTTCCAGCACAACTAGCATCAGCCTGATCAATTATCCCATTGAAGAATTCTTGTGTCACAATATCAGCCACTGAAACATCATTAGGTGGTGGTGAAGCATTGCAAGGACCTTGTTGACACCCTGTGCCACAATAGTCATCGCCAGTGCCACAATAGCCCCATTGGCTACAACATTGGTCTGAAGCACAACCACAATTTTGTGCCTTTGTGTAACTTGGCAAGGACCCAGCTAGGAGTCCCAATAGAAGAAGGGTTAGTAGGTTTTTTTTAGTGATAAGGGCTGCCATTTTTTGAAGAGAGAAATGGATGATGAGGAAATTAGAGTTGGGGGTTGTGATATTTATAGTGCAAGTCAGAGTTACAAATTAATGTATTTAAAGCAAGTTGTTTGACTTTAAATTTGAACATGATAAGTTCTAGATGGGCGTGTTTGGTACGTGTTTGAGTGGGACTTTTATCCTTATTTTTTGTATGTGTGGGTGTGTGTGGACTTTGTGTATGGTCATTGGTCAGTAATGATATTTGGTTTCTGTTATTGTCATAAAGGGAGTTTTGCGCGTATATTGGTCAAAATTTTCCACGGTCAATTCAGTGGTGCGCCTTCGCGTAGTGGCAACTGCATGTTATATTTTCCCTATTAACAATAAGAGAGAGAGGACCAACCTTGGGACTATGCCACTTGGGTCCATTTAAAATTTTCATCTCTACATTTCAAATTGTATTGAACCAGCCAGAGAAAGAGAGGTGAAGTTCTTTGTGGAACCCCAAAAAGTTCTTTGTGGAACCCCAATAGATTCACGGGTATGGCACAAGCTACACAACCCAATTTTGCAAGCATTAATGAAATTAAACTATGAAGGAAAAACAAAAACTTAGTTCATATATGTATATAATTATTTGGCTAACATGCAAAATGCACTCTCTAAGTTTTCTTAGAATTCATTTCAATCTTCTATCTTTGTTTTCGTTCATTTCAAACCTCTAAGTTTCATATTTATTCAATTAAGAACTTTCCATCAATTTATGTTAAAATTTTTTGAAAAAAAAAATGAAAAATATTCTTCAATCATTAATTTAATTTTTTTAATTTAAAAAACTTTAAGAAAAATTTAAAAAGTTGAAAAATTAATCACAAATAACAAAAATTGATGGAAAAACCTTAATTGAATAAACTTGAAAGTTGATTCTCAAAAAAAAAAAAAAAAAAAAAAAAAAAAAAAAAAAAAAAAAAAAAAAAAAAACTTGAAAGTTAAATGAATGAAAGGAACAAAAGTAAAGTTAAAGAACTAAAATGAATTTTGATGAAACATAGAAGGCGAGTTTTGCATTTTTGCCTAAATAATATTTCCACCTAAATTAATTTGTATGAGAGAGAGATCCAAATGTTTAACATTAGAATTTGCTTTGGAAGAAAAAAATAAAATAAAATAGAATCTAGATTTGTTTGGAGAGAGAAAAGGTGGAATTCGGATATTGCCCTCTAAAATTTAATAATAAAAAAATAATAATGGAATTTGGAACCCCAAAAACTTAATTTATTTGTAATTGACAATATTTTCTCAATGCTACGTCCACAACATTTTCACAATAAATTCTTCTAAGTGGCAGGTTGTTGTTAGTTTTAATTTAAACTCATCACTAAAAAAATTTTTCCTATCATGTAAGATTTATTGTAAAAATATTATGAACATAACATTTTTCTTTCCCAATTACCTATCTTTTTATGTTAGTCTTGCTCAGAAAGTTCAATATTTTAGGGAATGAGATTCAATGCACTACCTTTCAAATAAACAATCTATTTTTAGCATCTCTAATTTAAACTTAAATAAATCTAATAAAAATTTGAGTATAAACTTTTTAAATAAGTAAAAAGTATATATTTAATGAAGGATATTGATATATATATATATTTAATGACCTTTTTAAATCAAAAATCATATACATGAAATATAGAATCAAGGAAAAGCAATTGAGATAGTAATAATAATAAATAAATAAATAAATTATCAATAACTATCAAGAAAAAGGAGGGAGAAAATGTCAATCGCCAGTCATGTATTCACAAATTGACTAGATTACGTTGACCTGCCCACCCTCATTAAGTACGGGTATTTCACAACGTCAAGCTTAGGCATAATGATTTGACTCTAACAAAACGGCGGACAGTTCAAAACTTTATGGAACAGTTCTGTTCTCATTGAAATTTATAATCTAGAAAATCTATCATTTTCTGTAATTATCTGTAGATTCTTATATAGGTGTAAGAATTGATATTGGTTGGAATTTTGATAGAGATCCACATAATGAAAGTGTAATATTTCGTGTATGATTATGAAAACCTTGCTAGTAATGAACCAACGAGCAATGAGAATATTGAGAAAATAACTCAAAGTAAGATTTTTTTTTTTTTTTTTAATGAATAATTTCACGCATGTGATCATTGACCCGACCCACTTAAACTTGTAGTATTCAAGGTGTGGGGCACCATTAGATGCATTAAAGCTATCCATGTCGTGGTACAACATTTTTTTACAAAACGCACAATTCGAACCAAACAACTTTTAGACACGTAGATGTAATTCAGTCCAAGACTCCTACCAACGCACCATGCCCCCAAAGGCAGTAACTCAAGTAAGTTAATAGAACTATAGAAATATCCTTATATAGTTGTACTAATAAATCAAAATTTTCTGAACAATTCAAGTTTTAGGAAAGAAAAATTAGGAAAATATACCCTTTTCTATTTATTTACTTTTTTTTAAGGAGACAATATTAAGCACTTTTTTTTAATGTAAATACAATAGTATTTTAGTTTATGGTATCCACTCCATGATAATTACTCTTTATCATCAATAGCAGTTGATTTTTGGTTTAAGTGTGGTTTGAATTTTGAAGTATGAGTCTCATTTCTCTTATTCAAAAATAAAAAATAAAAATAAATTGTCAATTTTCTAGATTGTAAGTCTAGAACCCACTATTAAGCCTCCGTTGAAACTTGACCTATTTTAAAAGTAAACTCAAAGAACATGCTCCAGTGCTATACTTCATATAGATGCAATAAGCCTCCTTTGAAGCTTGACTTATTTTAAAAGTAAACTCATTCATGAACGTGCTCCAATGCTATACTTCATATAGATACAATTAGCTTCCTTTGATGCTTAATTTATTTTGAAAGTAAACTCATTCATGAACATGCTCCAGTGCAATAGTTCATATAGATGCAATTAACTATATATAGATACAAGGTTGATAGATGTTGTCGAGTTAATTTATAGCAAAATATTTTATTTGATAAATATGATATTACATAGAAGAATAAACAATAAATTAGTGCATTAGTGAAATGACTGACTACCTTAACAAGAAGTTAAATAGAAAACGATGAAAATTTCCAGTTGAAATTCAAAATAATACATTCATGATGTTTAGTCGTGAATCGAAGAAACAATCAAACAAGCTCTTGAACTAGCTTGAGTTTGTCTTTATAAACTGAACCAAATTTGAACACTTCTAACTGGGTGCCAAAGTCGAGCTGGGACTATACTCGAATTGAAAGATTGAACAAACCAAGTCCAATCTTTTTATTTCTTGACGACTTACTCAACTTGATTGCAGCAGTAACTTATTCTAACAAAACATTTAATAATTGCTTGACTTGGTCTTAGTGCAACCTAACTTCATCTAATAATACAAACTGTACAAAACAATTTGTGATTCCTGAAAGTGCTATTATAGGATATAAGTTTAACACTATTATTTTAATCAAATAGCTAAAAATATAGATCTATTGATGTTTGGTGTATTGTACAAAATGAGAAGATAAAATAAATAAAGTAACTTGTTGTAAAACTATATTACTAAATTTATGACTCCACCAATATGAATGCTCTTACTATACTAAAAGTAGAAGCTTATCAAATGAACTAAGTTATAACTTATAGTATAATTTAACTTGAAAAAAATATTTTGTTCATATCATTTATATATTTAGTAAATAAAGTAACAAAACCAAACTCAAACCAAAATTTTGATACAATTATTAAAAAAAATCCCTAACTCAACATTATAATGTGTTTATTATAACATGTTTATGAACAAGTTCAAGTATAGCTAGATTAAAGTATATATAACATTATTTGTGTGGCTAAAAGAATATGATTATATAAACTTAGATTGAATTGTTTGAGATCAAATTATTATTTGTAATTTATTATGAAATATAAACATTAACTTTTAATGACACGTGGTTAATCTAAAATTTATAAGTTCATTAACAAAAATTGGTTTATCTAATTAATTCAAATAATCTAATTTCATCTATAATTCTTTACTAATGGTTAGCATAGATTTGTGAAATTATTAATTTAAAAAAAAAAAAAAAAAAAAAACCATAAAAGCTTGTTTTACAAGACAATTAACATGTAATTTCATTTTGTGATAAGCTCAAACTCAACTTATCTACAGCCCTCTTAAATAATATAATAAGAATATCTATATCATCCATTCAAAAAAAAAATATAATGTAATAAGAATAGCTTTTCTAGATTCACAACCGTTGTAAAATATGCACTTTTCTCCCTGTCATCAGAGTACTGCATAGTCTGCATGCACCTCCTCCTCAAGCATTGACCCATCTTGGGACTAATATGATCCATTTTTTACTCTCTCTGCTTCCAAAACTACAGTGTTGATCATAATTCCTCCTCTTGTTTGCTTTTCTCATTTTCATATCCTGATGCCCTCCCACTCCTCCCAATTAAAAATGGTTCTGGCGAGGAATTATCATGATGCATTTCTAGACCTTGATAAGATCGAGCTGCAAAAAACTCCGGTCCAGATTTAGCTGTTCCTTTGATTACAGACTTTGGATTGTCACGCAATTGCAGAACCTTATCTGTTGCATTGGCTAAAGCAAGAGTCCCCTCATTGTCTTCCCCACCATTCTCTTCTATAAGTAAATAAATAATAAATTCAGATCCCATGAAATATGGTAAATATCCAAAAAAAGATTCGTTCAACTTATCAACTTCGTAGGTCAATTCAACAATTCAAAGTCTTAGATTGCTGTATACCAAAAACAAAAAACTATGGATGATAATGAACACACAAATGACACTTCAAATAATATATATATATATATATATATATATTCTTAGTAAATTTAAGCAGCGTTCAACACATACCATCTGGTAGAACGGGATTCCTGTAGAAAATCATAGCTTTTTTACTATATTTCATTTTTATTTATTTATGTTGTATAAATCATCTCAAACAGAAAAATATGCACATTTCGTTCAATAACAGTAACACCTAAAATTTCAATTGAGCGAATTGAAATTTCCATCAAAGTAATAAGTTCATACACTGATGTTCTATTTGATTGACATTTACACATCCACATATATTTCACCAGAAGTGTAACTTACCATTTTTAATCAAATTTTCCATTGAGGAAAACATAAAATCATAGAATCAAGCAATTAGACTAGATCCCTGTTTTTTCTTTTATAAAAACTTCTATTTGACATTCACTGTAAATGATATCATACTCATTACAACAAACCAAACCAAAGGAGAGAGATAACTACCTTGCAGATCAAAATCTTCTACATATCCACCATGGAAAAAGGAAAACCGTGCTTCTGACCCATTTCTCACTTCCACTGGACATGAATTGATCAAATCCCGGAATTCCATTACATATTCTCCTGTCCACTGACTTCCTCTGAATCATAGAAATTTTAATATTTTAAGAATTAAGGGTAAAGAGAGAAGGGGAAGGGGAAGGGGGGGGGGAGGGAGAGAGAGAGAGAGAGAGAGAGAGGCATCTAACTCTAGAAATAATCTAACTAAAAAACCTTTTTTTTCTTCTTTTTTTTGATAAGTATAAACTAGTTAAAAAACATGAACGCTAATACACAATGTTTCCCCATAGCCCATATATTACCATTCCTAATTGTTTTGGTTCTATACAAATATCCAACCACAAGAATTTACTGAGATTTCTATTGTTTCATCACTAGACACTCTACTCTAAATCATATATCAAGAACGCATTTAGATAGCCTGATATGTGAACGATGGAAGGTGATTGAGAAGATAAAAGACAAGTTCAAAACTATCACTATGGCAATGGAGGACAACTTTAGAAGATCATAAAATCAAAATGAAATATATAGAAATAAAATGATTAATGATACTCAGAAGCATCAGTAGAGAAAGCCTAAAATCAGCTAATCTCAACTTCAGTTCAAGCAAAAAGAAATATAAGGGTGACAAAACATGAAAGCTGATTGGGATAGGCATTATTCTAGCAATAATACCAAACTAATTAACTTAGAAGGAAAAGGAGTCTAGAATCTACTAGAAAATGGAGGAACTTTATGGAGGACTATTAATAGAGAAGTTCTCCTATTATCCATAGGAAAAAGGAAATATAAATTTACTCCTCTTTTTATTTTTTATTCTTTTGATAAATAATAAACATTTTATTGTAATAGGATGTACTCCATGCACCTTGGATGAGTATGCAAATTACCTAAAAGAACTTTAAATTATATTGGTAAATTGACTAGGACAACATTAATCAACTCAAAATATGTCTCCTAAAAACATTAAAGAAAATTAAAAACCAGAAATCAGGATTCAGTTCAACAACAAAAAATGTCTCCTAAAATCATGTTTCCTTCAAATATAAGCTGTCGGCATGCCTTATTTACAATACACTGCGGGGCCCACAAATCATTGTTTGTTATTGGTAAGTTACACATGCATCCAGCAGGTCTTGAACCCACAACCTCACATTCCAACTTGCTCTTACAAGGTATAAAGGTGTCATTTGAGCTAAAAATCATGCCAAGTTTATTACAAGAGGAGTTGCCATTTATACTAGGAAAAGTAAGATGCTCTATATACTTGTACAGAATCACAATGTAAGACTTCTCCAATGCAAGAAATTCATTTATTGAGCCACTCCCTGGCCTTGCATTGGAGAAGAATGACCAATGAGATTCTGTACAAAGTACATAGAGCATCTAGCTCTTCCTAGTTAAAGCAATCAACTGATTAGATGCAGACCTCCAAATTAATACCTTAAAACAGATGCATCTTACATGAGAAACATGAAGGGAAAGTCAAGCAGTTAATTAGAGTATTAGGGTAACTGAGGTTATTGTCATCCTTTGCATGATGGCCTGTTTTCCTAATGGTCATTGTGTCCAGAATATTAATTCAAACCAGATTTGAACTATTCAGCTTTCATAATTTACATATTACAAAGTTTTAATCTCTACAGCAAGGACAAATAATTACACCCAAAAAAAAAAAGCATTTTATTTTGATATAATTCATAAAAGAATGACACAGCCCATAACTTAACCCAATAAAGTAAGAGGTAATTATTTTAGTTCGTTCATTCAGAATCATTAGATACAGACATAACTACAAAGAATTTTCCACACAATACCTGTTGAAAGCTAGCACAGCTTCAAATGGAGTAATAACTGGAGATAAGTATTCTTTGCTCTCCAGAAGAGCAGTTTGGGCACAGGAGACAAAAATGAAAACATCACACTGCCACAAATGGAAACTTTGTTAACAAAACTATTATATTCCAACTTCCATAACAAACAAGCAGGCAGAAATCAACTTGCACATATCAAAGTTCACCTCAGGAAAGTTGGCAAGTTTAGCAGGGTTTGGCTTTCCCATAACAAGAGTATAGGCCTTTTTCCCTGCTGCTGTGATCAGCTCTTTCATCTGATGAATCATACGTAGGTAACCAGCTGCATCAACAGTTGCAGGATGAATAATTACAGTGGTAGATATGCATGAATCTCAACATTATTAAATTTTCACCATACTATGACAAATTATGTTATAACAATATAAGAAAAATAATACAACAAAAAGAATTTTATTTTTTATGTCCTAAACTACCAGACCAATAAGATTGTCATGCTTAAATGGAAAATGGAATATTGACGAATCTTACCAAATTTTTTAATTTCAAGTTCTCTAGATTAATTAAGAACCAGTTCACCAAAGAAGGAGTTAAGGGCTCAAATATAGCAAACAACCATGTACACACACACAATGACATGAAATCATCCCAGAACAGAAATCAATGTCAATCTGACAACCCAATCAATATAACAGTATCAGAATTGATCAATTGATAAAAATTAAGAAACCATATAAATCAATAATGAAGAAATGAAAAGAAGTCTAACAACAACTTAGTTCATCAAAGATCAACTTTATTAGCCTTTAGGCATAAAATACATGATTAAATAAAGGAAAATGTGTTTACAATTCATGAAACATGCTTAGAACGAAAAAAATCTGAGTTAGCAAACTGTACACAACAAACACTCATACAAACCTATCTCGCTCAATCCCACAAAGGAACTCACCTACACCAAGAGTTCCCACCAAAATGCCAATGATATTGGCATCCTTTGCTTTTTCCACCAGGTAATATCTGCATGCATCATTCAAACAGTAAATCAAAAAAAAAAAAAAAGTGCACAACATAAATTGAACAATAGGTACAAGTGAATCAATAAAACTTTAAGGAGAAAAGGAGATAAATTTGATAAAAGGGAGGGGGGGAGTGGTGCGTAACAATTGCATTGCATATCATACCGGCGCTTAAGAATTCTTTTCTGTTGAGATACATCCGTCACCAAACAATTCTCCATTGCGTCATATCTGACTAAAACAAACATCACCAAACATAAAGCAATGATTAATTATGAAAAATAGAAAACAATAAACGTAACTGACAATATGCTAACACATGCTGGAAGCTACACGGAAAATGGAAAATCAACATAAAAACACTCAAAATATCTCCACATGTGATTGTTTGATATTGCTATTAATTTCTCTAACTAATGAATTTTCAATTATAAGAAAAGCAACAACAATGATGGGAAATACTTAAGACATATGCCGGATGCAGAGAGTGGGAAAAAAATTTGCAATTATACAGCTTGAATTCACAAGAAAACACTTTATGACCAGTAGTGGAAAGGAAACAGGTTAAGTTTCAAATACACGCATGAGCATTGTAACAGTACTTCAAGGGTATGCACAAATGTTTAAGCATACCACATATGAGCAAGCTGCAAGCCATAATAAATTATGGATGAATGTGCATGTATACCAAATAAGTGCAGCACGTTACAAATAGTGAAAAGGAAAAACTTTATTTTAGCGACACTAATAGGCTCATAAAAAATTAATCACGATGCTAGTAAAAAGAACGACAAAAATATCTCCACCCTCAAAACTTTGTCAACCATATGGATGGAGCAACATGCTGGGATCTGAGGTATACAAACACACAAATACATTGTGAATATCAGGAAATTATCATTAGGAACATAGAACACACATGTAGTGAGGGACATAACAATTTATCTACCTATATCACAGCCATTAAATGTCATCACAACATTTGCAAATGCTGAATTGTCAGAACCAATCCAAAATAGCAAGTAGTCCTCCATTCTTTGTCCGTCAGGTATGCTCCAGGTCAAGCCTCCAATACTATAGCTATTAGCTGATGTTGTCCCACAAGTGCTATTATCAGTACAGTCACTAGCTGGTCCCACAAGCCCATTGGAGTTGTTATGATCATCAGATGGATTCATAACAGAACACTTAACATCAGCAAAATGGATTTCTGATTTATATTTGGACTGAGATAACCTTGATGCCTCTTCCAGTGCTTCTCTAATATGCTTTATTGAATGTGCATATTCCAGCCCATAAAGGACCTGCATTTGGGAAGTTAAACAAATTTATGCAATATGTCTTCCAGGAAATAAGAAAAATCAAAATAATAAGTTCTTAAAAAATAAAGAAAAAATTATGGGATGTAAGTAGAACACTCATTATAAAAGTACTGAAAAATTCAGAACCACCCCAAATGTTAATGACAAATAATGCGATATCTTATCAAAATCGTGGCTTCCTTAGCCTAATAATCCAGTTGATAGTATATTGCAAACAAACCATGTTTGTTGATCTCTATATTTTAAGAGGCACACAGTTAAATCATCAACATCTGCAGCATATCATTTCAATACTCACTGGTAAAAACAAAGCATGTGTAAAATAATGCATCAAATGTGCTAGCTAGCATGCGAGTAAATTTTCCACTGTGTTGTAACAAAGACCTAGGATTGTTTTCCACATACTAATAAGAATTGACCATTTTCCCAAGTATGTCAATCCTTTAAAATGTCTGTCATAAGTTCAAACAAAGAATGCATACCAGCAACAATATTCATAAACACTCCACCAAACCTTTACACTAATTAATCCCATACAGTAGCCACTATTTAGTTGACTTGAACCTTTCTTTCTATGCAAAAACAAATTGTTTCAACAAGAATACCATTAGACTGGCCTGCTCTTCCCAGTATCAAATGCAGCTATATGTATCTGAAGCATGCAAAATATTATGAACCATATGAAAGTAAATAGTGAGATAAACATTTATGGTTTTCTTTCAAATTTTGATGAGTAAAAAAGGTAAACTTAGAAAGATAATAAAGCAAACATTAGGCACACATTGTCAACTCTGAAATCCATTTATTGCAATGAAAAGGCAAACATTTCAAATTAATTTTTATACCACAACACGTTTGCCATTGGTCAAAGCATAATTCGAAAGATCTTCAACACAATTGGACACACTAATGGAAGCCTTTCCAAAAACAAAGAATGCTGGAAGTGTTGTTGTCCTGCAAACAGAAAAGAGGCCTTCAATAGCATGGCATCTGAAGTATTTTAACAGCAAAGAAAACTACATTGCTAAGCCAACTTTGCAGAATTCCTAAATTCAATGAAAAAATATTATGAGAGAAAACCTAAGTTCAAATCTTTAACCATAATTAACATTGCAACGAACATAAACAAATAAATCTAGATCATATCTTACTCCCTTAACACCATAGACCTTAAAGCCTAACCCTGCTGCAAAGGATTTAATGGCCTTCACTAGTCTCAAGTTCTTTGATTCATTACATCTAACTTTCATTGATTAAGGTCCCCAGCAATTTCTCATTATCAATATTACATCCTACCACTTTATTTCCTGGCTTTAATTCCTTCTCTTCCTGATTTAAACTCTTTGCAACTCAAACTATCAGTAAAAATTGTTTTTGATGTTTTAGATTTAGTACATGAATTTTTTTTAGGTGATTTTTTGGCTGCAAGAGGAGGGGGAGGGGTTTGAAACATGAAAATTGTTTTACAATTAAATGATGGTGCTGGATGCTGGCAGGCAGGAAATAATCCGGAACACATGTTTTAAGAAGACAAGAGTTGGCCAGAGGACACAAGGAAAAGATTATCAAGAATGGCAAGACATGAATCTCAATTTCACAGTTCTGAAATAGGTGGGCCTCAGCAGCAAGCCTTTCTTCAATCCAATCATCATAAACTCCTTAATGCAAGTTTAAATTAAGGTGCCAAAAATGCCAATACTAAGGATAGCATGTTTCTGCAAGATTTTTACTCACAAGATTTTTCTCTAATAAGAAAAATGCAAAAATGTAATTAAATTTTGTTTCCCTGAACTAATTGAGACCCATGACCTCAACCTCCATCTTGCTCTTACAAGGGGAGGAGCAACCATTTGAGCTAGTACTGATTGACTACTTTTTCATTGTAGTTGAGATGCAAACATTCAAAATAAATAATCATACATTGTCAGCAATTTCAGTGATGAATGTTTATTTTAGATTCCTGTACTTAAGCTCTGCGTAAAAGATATGGAATATGCATGATTCTTTTCCCGTTTACATTAATATCTTACACACAGCCTCAGAAATTTGCAAATAAATTACCCAAATTTGTTAACAAGTACTCACGGGCTGAGACACGTATGTCCATAATGTACAACACACTCAGCATCGGCATGCAATGCTCCAACCTCATCTACGCAGCAACTACCAAATGTTGTGTCTGCCATCACAAATAATCTAACATCTTTGTTGTTGTCTCCACTGTTTTCAGTACTGCATTTTCTCAGCGACCGAAGTTGTTCACGCAGAGCTCTCACCACTCGCGTGGAATCCTTCAATAAATCATCTGGAAACTGAAATTCAAACAAAATGCAGTTGGATTTCGACTAATGAGCATTGAAAGTCAGCCCTAAACCTCTCTCTTTGGCCACTGATAGAAATTTAGGAATATGATTTGAAGTAAATTCAGAATGAAAAATTGAAGAAATTCACTGAAACTAGAAAATTAATTGCATTCAAAATTCACTCTTTCAGTTACAGCAATTTTTTTCTTTTCCTTTTCTTCAGTTTTTCAGCAAACAAAAATAGAATGAAGAAACAGAATTTCAATAATCTCTTTGAAATCAACTCAAGCAAGTAAACTAATCACATTTAAATTTCACTCACACAGTCCCTTTATTCCTTTTCCTTCATTTTCTCAGGAAACAAACAGAGAATAAGGAAATAAAATTTCCAAAATCTCTTCAGAAACTTTGAAGAAAGCAACCGAAACTAGCAAACTAATCAAACTTAAATTCTCACTGACACACACTAACTTTCTATTTTCCTTTCCTTCAGTTTCTCAGCAACCAATCAGAGAATAAAGACACCGAATTTCTGCAATCTCTCTAAAAGCTTCTGTTATTATTATTTTTTTTTTCCTTTTGTTGAGTAAATTGTTTCCAATTCCATTAACACAAAAGAAAATTATATTTTCCTTTTGGTTTTCTCGGAAACCAAACAGAGGATTAAAAAACGAGAGATAATTTCTAGGGTTTTAGGAAGTTTCTTTTTTTTTTTTTTTTTTTTTTTTTTTTGGTGGTTTATTCAGCGTTACCTGTAAAGCGACTCTGGTGAAGTTGCGGGAGTAGATGAAATCGGCAGTGGGGGCAATTTCGTAATTAGATTCCAAGTCCATGGCCGAAGATCAAGTTGAGCTAGCTGCCTCTGTTAGAAGAGAATTGTTTCTAATGTACACATGCAGAGGATGAACATGGCGCCAGGAGAGATTGATTCACTTGGGCTTCCGGTTCTCGGCCCAAACTTTTGGGCCCTCTTTGTTCTTTTTTAACAGGGTATTTGGTATAAAATAGAAGCCCAAAATTAAAATTAAAATACAAAATAAAAGAGTGAGAGGCTCTAACTGTTTCAATGTTTCCAATTTTACCATATTTGTTTTACAGTAAAATATTCTCAGCCAAAGAACTCAACTAAACAAATTAATGCAAAGTATTTTACACCTCAAATTTTGGGAAAATATTTTACATTTATTAAATCCATACTTATCACTCCTGCAATTACTTTGGCGATAAAACTCTCCCTCTTATATATCTCTCAAAAAAACCAGCCACCCTCTCAGATTTCTCTCCAAAAAAACTCAGCCACCTCCGGTCCCCTCTCCTGCCAATCTTCGGCTCCAAGATCCAAGGCACCACCAGCCAACTCCAATGATTTGGTTGCGTGAGATTTTTTTTTTTTTTTTTTTTTGATGATTTTGCCACTAGTTGTTTGATATGAGTTATGGCCTATTTGGATGTTTAAAAAAGGAGGGGGAGTAGAGTAGAGGGAGGGAGAGTAATTCAATTACCTTATTTGGAAATTTTTCTTGGAAGGAAAAAGAGGGGTTTGGAGGGGTTTCAATTACCTCTAACCCCTCATTTTTAATTCCCCCAAATTGGAGAGATTTGGAGAGAGAATAGAGTAGATAAATTATTGACCAAATGAATTCTCTAATTTACCCTTTCCAAATTAACAAAATTACAAATCAATTATATAATTAATCTTTGTTTGTTTCACGAGAAAATTTAAGGTGAATGAAAAAATGAAAATAGTGCAATAAATCCAATTCAAAATCAAGTTCTGAAACCATAGTAAATTATTAAAAATAAAATAACTTTTTGTTATGAGAAACATGCAGTCAACTTTTGGTCGCGAAAACAATTTGTTTGTTTCGTTCCGTGTAGTTTTAAAACCAAAATAATAATAATAATAAAAAGAGAGAAAATTACAAAAGACTCTTTTTTTCTTTTAATATTCGTTTGTATTTTCCCGGATTTTCCGAGCAAACAAACAGAGAGAGATGTACTGAAACACATCCCAGCACCTATCCATTCCTTGAATCGGCGTCGGAAATCCATCTTTGGCAAACAAACTCCTGTACACAGGTCCCATGGATGGCCTTCCATCTTTAGCTTCCTTCGCTTTCTCCACCTCCACTAGATAGTTCTTCTGCACCATTCTCACTCTGTTTTTGTGAAGCACCACTGGCTCCCAGTCCTGGGTCAGAGCTCCTGGATATCGACTCGGCATCGTAACAAACTCAGAGAGAGCAACAAAGAAACAGAGTGAGAAATTCTACACTAATAATTTTTGTTTGTTTTCTAAGAAAATTAATTAACAAAGAAAACTTAGAAATTCCTGTGGAATGAGAATGTTGATTAAATAATTATTTAATTTAACAAATTAATTATACACCCAAGTCCATTTTCAAATAGGGGTATTTTTGTCTATTTAAATCATTTACTCTCCTTTCCATCCTAATTTTTAAAACATCCAAATAAGAGGAAGGGCTAATTACTCTATTTCCCCTTACTAATTTTAAAAATATCCAAATAAGGTGAAGGATAACCATTCTCCTCTACTCTCTTCTCCACTACTCTCCTCCCCTCTACTCTCCTCCCTTTCCAAACTTCCAAATAGGCCATTAGGGTTTATGATTTTCAGATCTAGGTTTTTTTTTTTTGGGGGTTTTATTTATGTGTGGTTGCAGAAAAGTTTCACAGATTGTGGTTTTGGTGATTTGTCACTTACCTTCTACAAAAGTAGTAGGAGGAAACCTTTATGGAGGTGCTTGTACCTGGAATGGAATGCCTTTGCCAAACAACAATTATATTGAGTTGAATTTTGCTGGTTCATGGTCTGTAGACTGTAGAGTTAGTATTGAATACTGTTATAGTGTTGGTGGTGAAGGTCGAAACTGGAATGGAATGATTGAAGTAGTTTGACTTAAGGGTAGGAATCAAAACTCAAAGGGATTTAACATTGTTCCAGAGGCTACATGTATTGGAATTATGCCAAAGTGATGATTTTGCTAAGTTCATCACGTAGAATAGCAGCTGAACTCTGCCACTTCCACCTCTAATCTGGGGAAATCAGGGTTTGGGTTTAATATAAAAGGGCTAAAGACAATTACAGTTTACTAGTGGGAATTATCCATAATAAAATTAAGAGTTTAATTGACTTATAATTTGTTCATAGATCTGATTTAATATAATCTTTAGATTGATGAGAGAGAGAAAGATTAAAGTAGCAAGTCAGAGTAATAGAGAGATGGTAAGGAAATCATATGATACCCTGAGCAGTCAATTCTCAATAATCTATTCTACCACATACAGTCAATTACCTTGGAGGTTAATTGGACCAAATATTCTTATTGAATTAAGTAGGAGCCAAAAGACTAGTTTTGGGGTACAATTGTGCATAAGTCTTCTCTGACCAACCCATTGCTACAGCATCAGTTGAGCTGAACTATTCATTTTTTATAAGTATAGAATTTATCCAGCCAACTCCAATTTCTTATTGCTATACCACTCAAATAAAAAATGTGGCTGGAATTATGATGATGCAAGGATCCAACAGTTAATGGTCATTTTATGGTCATTGTGTTGATTGTATGATGCAACCTCGATGCTAGCCTGAATCTTACACATTTTTGCCTAAATTAATGAATATATATATATATATGTGGGGCCAAAGAAATTGTGACCCTGACCCATTTTACCTTAGGACCCAAGGCCCGAGCCGAGGTGGGATATAGCCAAGGACATACAATAAAAGTCCAAGTAACCTTGAGACATAGCCGAGGATGACTCTGTCCTCAGCATCCTCAAGGCCCTCCTAAAGGAAAGGGTCAGAACGGTATAAGAACAGTTTTGGGAAAAACCTAAAATATCTGCGTTGATAGAGAAAGAACCCCTGGATAATGAGGCGACAAAGGATAAAGGAAAAGTTGCCATTGAATACTCTGAGTCAGACAGAGTAATGCTTTTCAGCTTTTACAACCACCCCCAACTACTTTGAGTATGGGCTGATGGGACAAGTATCAGTCCTGGAAAGTCGAACCTATACATGGACGTTGGGTGAGGGGTGCAGGCTAATATAAAAGGAGAAGTAAGTAATCCAGAAAAGGGGCTGGGAAAAAAAGGCTAAGAACTAGAGCCTTCCAGGCCGTACCGAGAAGAAAGACTTCTCAAGTAAACATAATTTATTTCTGTATAAACACCACGACTAACCATCGTCCGGTGACTAAGGTCTAACCTTTCAAGCCCACACTCTACAAATTTTATTGTTTGGGCCTTTTAACGTACGAACCCAAAATTGGTTTTGAGATCGTTATAAATTGAGTCCTTACAATTGGCGCCGTCTGTGGGGAAGGCTTGTGTGTTGGCGCAGGCGGTGGGTCGAGAAAGTCCCTCCATCACTTCCAACAGCCCGTTGTAGTACCCTAATATAAAGTTCCATTAGAAGCTACGCTTCAAAGCGTCAGTAACGCGGATGGTTTTAGGGGCTTGGCCGAAGGGCTAATCCCCCCCCCCCCAACTACTTAAAAAGCTAAGTTTTTGGACAAAACCAAGGTATTACATGGTCCTCGGACTCAAACCTATGGGAAAACCAACTACTTAAAGAAATATCTAAGTCTTGGATAGAACCAAGGTATTGTATGGTCCTCGGACTCAAACCTATGGGGAAACCAATCACTTAAGGAGAATTCTAGATTGCTCAGACCTACAGGAAAATTATTTACTGAAAGTCGGATTAAGTCCTAGACAGAATGAAGATCCCGACCTGTCCTCAGATCCTCATTTCTAAGGGAACCGATGCAAACGAGCATTTAAAGTTCAGTATGGATGTACTTCTGTCCTTGGACCGGATGCCAAAAATGGCTAAGGTTATGAAGGTTATTAGGAAGGTGGCAAAGCACCTTAATACATAGCGACCCGCATGAGCAGTTCATTTTGGGTGACCCATCCTCGGATGATTACCTCCTATGTGATACCGAGCATTCAGTTGTCATCTCGGCTAGTCTTGGGTATGTAACCTTTTTCAGGTCGGCATTATTGTGCCGAATAGTTTCAATAAGCTCAAAATAATATCTTTTTCTTAACAAGGGTTTCGGCCTTAAGTATCGTTCAGAATGAAAAAATAAATAGAAAATAATCATATAATAGCACACCCATTCACAGCATAACTATTGCAGAAAAGAAAGAATACATAGAATAAAATAATGTCAACTTTTATTAATATAAAGAAGTAGTACAGCGTACAATGAGGGCTTAAACAAGCCTATACAGGAAGCTAATTACAAAAGCGAAAATAAAAAGATACAAGGAAAAGACAAATCTTTCTAAACTCTACTCTAGTAGCGATTATGTATGAGAGGGTGACCCCCTTTGATGGATGAGGAGAAGAAGAGGAAGAAGTAAAAGCACCAGGATGGATCCAGTGATGGGAAAGAAGAAGAAGAGAAGGCGAAAGGAGGCACCAGTGAAGGAAGAAAGGAAGAAGCAGGGATGCTTAATCCCTATGTTAGCCCTGACTCCTATCACATAGGTGCCATATTAGCTATGCTCGAAAGAGAGCGGATGGTACTGATGATGAGCAACCCTAGCTCCATAGCACCAAAAATTTGATGCGATTAACACCTGCTTCGGATTTTGGCTGAAGGAAGAGGAAAAATATCTTGAGTCTCTGCCTACCCTGCCCTGACCGAGCCATCTTATGTTTCGGAGGGACTCGGTGCTCCTGGAGAGAATGTGGTTCCTTCACCTCCATTTTTACCTCAAACATATCACACTCTAGAGTTTGATTATGCTAATAAGGAAAAATTTGAGTGTAGTTGGAGGTATAGGACTTTAGAAAGACTGAAGGGTCTGTGCGTGAAGGAAATGACCTCCTGCCTTGCTTCTTATACGAAAGGCAAGACTGATGGCATTTAATCTGTACAGATTTCCAAGGAAAGCTCAGATCGAGATAATTCCCGCTCAATTCCCAATACCGTTTACAACCGTTGAATGGGCGTCGCCTCGTGAAAGGAGCTTATTAAAAACGCGCCTCGTACACTGAAACGGCAGAGGCGCGACGTGAGTAAAACTAAAGGAATGTCTCATCACCGGGAGCGTTTCCCAGGCAAACTAAAAGACACCGATATTAATGAAGGAAAAAGCTGGGCAAGCCATGATACAAGCCCGATATCACCAAAACCCTCCTCCCCGACCAAGAGGTCGGGCAGTAGGATTTTGAGGAGCTATTGTGGAGCCAAAGAAACTGTGACCCTGACCCATTTTACCTTAGGACCTAAGGCCCGAGCTGAGGTGGGATATAGCCGAGGACATACAATAAAAGTCCAAGTAACCTTGAGACATAGCCGAGGATGACTCTGTCCTTGGCATTCCCAAGGCCCTCCTAAAGGAAAGGGTCAGAATGGTATAGGAACAATTTTGGGAAAAACCTAAAATATCCGCGTTGATAGAGAAAGGACCCCTGGATAATGTGGCGACAAAGGACAAAGGAAAAGCTACAATTACTGTTATTGAATACTCTGCGTCAGACAGAGCAATACTTTTCAGCTTTTACAACCACCCCCAACCACTTTGAGTATGGGCTGATGGGACAAGTATCAGTTCTGGAAAGTCGAACCTACACGTGGACGTTGGGTGAGGGGTGCAGGCTAATATAAAAGGAGAAGTAAGCAATCCAGAAAAGGGGCTGGGAAAAAAAGGCTAAGAACCAGAGCCTCCCAGGCCGTACCGAAGAGAAAGACTTCTCGAGTGAACATAGTTTATTTCCGTATGAACACCACGACTAACCATTGTCCGGTGACTAAGGCCTAGCCTTTCAAGTCCACGCTCTACAAATTTTATTGTTTGGGTCTTTTAACGTACGAACCCAAGATTGGTTTTGGGATCGTTACAAATTGAGTCCTTACAACATATATGTTCATTAAAAGGTTAATTAGTGATATGCTTAATATAATTGTGTGCTTGTCTCCTTGTTTTGATCAATTGCTTATTGCACAAAATTTTGTGCACTAGCTAATTACACATTTCCTCTACACAGCTTTCTACAACAAAAGAAGTTTACAAGATGATTTACAAACTTCAGCTTTTTAACCATCGGTGATGTCTTAGAACAATTTACCATAGTATCCCTTAAACAATCATGATCAATGTTATTCATTATTTTGAACTTGTGTAAGTAGATTCAACCTTTTTAGCCATTGGTGATGTCTCAGTACAATTTTAAATTTTTACCGGTTTTTTTATTTCCATTTTACGTTGTGCCAAATGCTAGAAAATATTTTACACAACATTTTCATATACACTGCAAACACTATAAAATGAAAATATTTTTCTGCAAATATTTTACATGTAAAATATTTTACTTTTGCAAATATTTTACATCGAAATAAACGGAGCGTAGGGGCAAATTATAATAAGGTCAAAATAATAAAAACTAAATTATTAAAGAATATACAAACCTCATTTTAATTAAATAAAATAAAGTGTTAAAAAATAAGTTTTTTCTTTTATAATTCAATGATTGAGAGAGAGAGGAAGATTTGAAAATATTTTAGATATCTCTCTTAAAAAAATTAGGAGATGTTAATTAGTTGAATTACAAAAATTTAACATAAAAAGAAGTGTTAAAAGTCTCATGTTGTAATTTTTTTTTTTTAAAGAAATTTTCATATTGTAGTTAACTCTTATTTAAAACGAAGTTTCATGTTATAGTTAAATCTTACTTTATAAATAAAAATGATATTTTAACCATAAATATTACATATTAAAATCGAACAAAGAAAAAAAAAAAGATTCTACAATTCTAATATTTTGGAATTTTGGAAGAAGTTAAACCTATTCCTTTATAAATAACACACTCTTTCTTAAAAGGAAAATAAAATAAATAAATAAATAAATAATACACATTCAAGTATTATAATAATTGAAATGATATATTTCCTCCAAAATTAGTTTTAAAATAAATAAATTGTTAAATATCTCTCTATTTCACATGGGCGGCTTGTAAGCCATCCACCCTAATTCTCTAGGGTAGGCAAGAGCTATTCATTAAGGGTGGAAGTTCAGTCATTCAATTAAAGGCATTGTCACTTCGGTCTACCATTTTCTTCCATAAATAGGTACTTCAAGAGACATTGTAACATATAGATTGAAACAAAAAAAAAAAAAGCAAAAAAAACACTAAAAGATAAATAACAAAGATAAATAATATGGGAAATACTAACAAGTGTCCTTAGGTTACCGGTTAATAATTCATTTAAAGAAAATTTTTATGGAAAATGAAAAAAAAAAAAAAGTAATTAATATTTTGACAGCTTTTTTCATTTCCCATAAAAGTGGTATCAAAACTTTCTTAAAATGGATTATTAATGAGTGCTCTAAGGGCACTCATTAGCATGACCCAAATAATATAACATGGTGAATAACCACTAAAAAGGAAATAATTCATATATAATCTTAACTTCATTTTTTTTTTCTCGTCTTTATATATCTTTTAGGGTAGATTTCATTCTTCTACTTGGACTAATACCAAGTAGGCCTAGGGCATTTCAAAACTGACCTATTTGATCCCTAAAAGAGAAAAGAAAACTAACTAATGGACCTAATAGTATTTATTGTTTATGGACTAAGTTGGGTTTAAGGACCAAATCTATTAATTTTAAAATATTTGAAACCCAGTTGGCATTAACCCAAACCTCACAACAAGCTAATAAATTCCAATTAGCTCAACTGATAAGGTCACTAAGAGTTGAATAAGAGATTTAGTGTTCAATTTCTATCTACACTAAAAATCGATTAAAGTCTTGGTCTGATGATAAAAAACTATCATCAAGAGCGAATATCCTAAATTGAAACTCTCCCCCTCAAAAAAAAAAGAAAAAAAAAAAAGAGCTAATGAAAGTTACCATTTATTTTATTTTTATAACATAAATAAATAAATGATATGATTTATTGAGCTATTTGAGCTTATGAGCTTATATCAAAGAACTAGAGCTTTCTAGAACCCCATATTAAAATGACAGCGAAAGCCCAAACCCAAACCCAATAGTAAAAAACAGGTCAGGCGATGCCGGCCTGTTCACCTATCTAATCCCCCGTCTTTCTTTCCTCTCGTTATCTCCTCTTCATCGTCCTTCTCCCTCTGCACCTCACTGTCTTCGGCAAATCCAACGTCCCAGAACATACGGTCAGTTCACGCTTCTCTCTCTCTCTAATGCATACTTTACATATATTTTTACTTATCTGTGTGTGCGCCCTTATATGTACAATATCTAGGATATCATATGTAAGTTCACAAATTTCTGGGTTTTCAGCTTCAGTGTTCTTTTGGGTATTAGCTCAGTTTTGGGTCTTTTCGAAACCAATTCCCTTGTGAACCAAAAATATAACAGAACCCTTTATTTAGTTTAGCCATTATTATTGATCTATCTGTTCATCAAACTAGCTTATCACTCTCAATCTCGGTCTCTCAGTCGGGTTAGGTTGGGATTTTAGGGGGTGGGTTTCTCTTATTTTTTGATTTTACTAGGATGATGTTACCGTGTAAGGGGTTTTGTTTTGTTTTGTTTTGTTTTTATTTTTTTTAAGTTTCTGGACTTTTTTGGGTAAAATGATGTAGTTCTGGCAACAGTGGAGTGGATGGCAAATGACTGAAATGAAAGAAGACAAACTTAGAGGACTGAAATGAAAAATAGTGAAACTTAGAAAGTGAGTTTTGAACATATGTAGGATATCATATGTTAAAACAAAAGGGGTAAAATTCCTTCTTGTTTTTTTTTTTTCTTTGAATTAGTAATTTGCTAAGACATTAGGACCCTTTTGGTTATAAAAAGAAAAGTGTAATTTTTTTTTTTCAATTGTACTTCTTGTTATGTTTAATACCAACTTTGTTTATTTATTTGAAAAGGAAAAATGGGGTTGTTAGGAACAGGAATATGCATTGATTCCAGATTGCTTTTACCTTTTAAGTTTTAACTACTTATGTATTGAGTTCACACTTCAAAATGCAGTTTCTGGGATTTTTGTGTTACCTTAGATTTGCCGGGTTAGTGGCCGACCCTAACTAGTTTGTTGAGGGTCCATAGCCGAACCCTAAATTTTGTAACTAAGGCTTGATTGTTGTTGTTGTTGTTCTGGTTTTGGTGGATTAGGTATGTTCTTTATTTATGTTGTTAACAGATTAATCGGCTAGGTGATATGCTATCCAATGGTAATTGGTTCTACTAAGTAACAAGAGTGTTGACTCATTCGAATTTGATCCTCTTTGTGCTTATGTCAACTTGATTATATTTATACCATATTGAATTGGACCTAAAATTGTTATTATTATTGTGCTGGGGTCACATTGCCCTCTTCTGGGTTAATTTCTGTTCATTCTAGGACATTGCCAATTTGCCTTTGATGTCCAAAATGGCAGTTATCATTTTTTATTTATGTTGGTGGAGGAATTGTGTATGGAATGTGTGCTGGTTTTTTTTATTTTTTTTTTCGTGACATTTGGAGCCTGGTGGTGTAGGTATTGAAGCTTAATGTGTAATTTACAAAGCATCTGAACGCTTTGAAGAAGTATGAGCACCACGCAGATTACTGCCTACCAGCCTAAAATATGTGTCAGACTTATACCACATTCATATCACCTCCCTTCTAATCCATGTATTTTACCCACCCTTCCTAAGCGTGTCCCTAGGATTTCCTTGAGCACAAATGTAAATGCATCACGTCACCAACAATGTGTGCCCGTCTCAAAGTACCAGCAAAGCATGCCTGTCTGCTTATTTGGTGGTAAAGGGAAAACGGGAGGTGAAAATGGGGTAAGAGTTCTTGTTATATTTCAATTCATTGGTGCTCATTACTGGACTATGTTAAGGTTAAATTTCCAAGTGGTTAGAAAATCTATCCAAGTTGCTGATAAAGACTTTGATGTGCACTCAAATGGCTTTAATCCATTTCTCTAAATCTCCTGCGAATTCTCCTTAAAACGCTGTGCTAAAGTAATTAGTTATGTCATTATGGTGCATTTCGTGTTGTGTCAATCAGTTATTTTTGTTTTGGGCTGATCTTTTGTTCTCCTTGGGATATCATTAGGAAGTCCTGTTTAAAATAGTTCTCATGCATAAAGAAATTTATTTTATTATTATTAATATCCAGTGAATATCAGTCAGAACTTTCACTCCTGGTATACATTAAACCATATTTTATTACTTTTATTCTTATTGGTGCAATAACTTCTGCTGTTTACACTTATCAAAAAAAACTTCTGCTGTTGTCACTTGTCCATACCTTATTTTTTTTAATAAAAAAAATTCCCTATTTTATTTGTCCCCTTAACATTTCTTTGAGAGGGCTTCTCCTCGCATTTAAGATGAAGCTTCAATTATTAATATATTATCTTTCTACTTATAAAAAATTAATTGATATTACTTACTGTATATTTCATTATATTGTTTTCATTGTTATATTATTTTTCCAAAGCAAAGTTCAAGAAAATATTTTGCTGCCAGAATTGGTGAAGGGCATTTGTCAGGGATGCATTATCATGCTCCGGTATTGTTAGAGTCATTGGCCCTGTTATGCAATCAGAGTGAAGGAGGGAGGATGAGATGTTCACTGATATCTTCATTTGAGGATTGTATCTCATAATAATTTGATCCAGAAAACTGCATTCACTTGACTAAACTTCTCAAATGCCTCTAGGGTTCTCCATGGAATGCTTTTCAGAATATTTTGGGAAGGTTTAAGGGAAAGTCCGTGGAAGATGTGTTACGGCAGCAGATTGAGAAGAAAGAATTCTATGATGATGGTGGCAAAGGCAAAAAGCCTCCATCAGGTGGTGGGGGTGGTAATAGTGGGGATGGTTCTGGTGAGGATGAAGGCCTTGCTGGAATCGTTGATGAAACTGTGCAAGTGATTTTGGCAACTATGGGCTTTATTTTTATGGTATTAACCCCCCTCTCTCTCTCTGCCCCCAACACCCCCCCCCCCCCCCCCCAAAAAAAAAAAAAAAAAAAAATCCAATGTCAAAACTCAATAATATTGTTCACAGCTAGCATGATAACATTAGCTACAAAGTACTTATCAAAAAACAATTCTTGAAGAAAAATACTAGATAACCTAAAGAATTACAACTTGTCAAAAATTAACTAGAAAGCATAACTAAATAGTATGAGTTACTATTTTGTGCTTGGTATACTGCTTAAATGTTGGCCCAGAGTATGTGGAGGGTGAAATTTTAATGCAACCTATATTATTGCACGCATTGCTGCCTGAAAAATGAAGAGTATTACAATGTCCAAAATAAATTTGATTAATAACTAGATTAATCAGATTAATTATATTATTGTTGTTCTAGTGATGTTTTAATGTGTTACCGTTCCACAAAAAAAAGTGATGTTTTAACGTGTTTTCAACTTTGAAGGGATCTAGTTTGTGCTAGTTGTATGCAAGTGCTATTGATTAACAATTTTAGCTCACTGGTTTCATTGCAGTATGTTTACATAATCAGTGGTGAGGAGATGGCTCGACTAGCAAAGGACTACATCAAGTATTTATTTGGAGGAAGTCAGAGCGCTCGTTTAAAGCGTGCCATGTACAAGTGGGGAAGGTTCTACAAGAAGCTGACCGAGAAAAAGGTAGTTGATCCGTTTTGGTTGGAAAAGGCAATTATCAACACCCCAACTTGGTGGGATAGCCCGGAAAAGTACCGACGTCTCTATAAGTCTTACGTAGAATCAAATTCTGATAAGCAATAATGAGTTCAGTTGTATCATACTGCCTGGCCTACCTCCAGAATGTTGCATGTTCTGCAAATGTTGCAAGATGGTATCCAATTTTTTGGTAAATTTTTACGTAATCATCAGGGTTTTATGAATTGGACATGTTGAGAGGCTTTTTGGTATTTGTGGTTTGACTGTAAACATGCGAAAATTGTCTTTGATTATGAGGCACTGCAAGAAAGTGATAAAAAGTAGCAATAGCAAATATAGGCATGTTTAGCCAAGAGAGGGATGGCATTGAAATGTTAATGCTAGCAAATCAAACGAGGATGAGTACAGAGGGAACTTTTAGACCATAGAGGGCCATGGTTCCTTTGATTTTTTTTTTTTTTTTTTTTTTTTTTAAAAAAAAATTTACCACTATATATATATATGAAAGTTTGGACTCAAATAATTCATATTCACCCCAAAATTGAAAATTAGCTATTATAATATAAATAAAAATGTGGATCTAAAGAATCTTTTATTAAAAAAAAAAAAAAAAAAAGTCACTTGATCCGTATGTGTTTTGCATCACAATTCACCTTTTTTTTTTTTTAGGGTTCAAAGTTAAAAGCTTGAGATAGGAGAGTAGAGGGGGAAGGAGATGAGAGTGGATGAGAATTGTTTTTCCTTCTACATTTATTTATTTATTTTTTTTTTTTCCCACGACTGATCCCTTCTACTTGTTTGAATGTATCAAAAAAAGAAGAAGAAGAAGAAGAAGAAGAAGAAGAAGATATATGTACATATTCTTGTCTCTTTTGTTTGGATGTTTAAAAATTAGAATAAATTCCATTAAAATACCTTGAGGTTTAGGTTAATACCAACCAAGTCCAAAACATTTCAAAATGGGTCAATTTAGTCCCTAAAGACACTTTAATCCCTAAACTGTTAGCATTTGTTTGTAATTTTACTTTTTTTTCTTTCTTTCTCAAACATGACGACTCTCTACCTCTTTCATACTTCTCTTCCTTTGACCTCTTTGCTCTTCTTTTCCTTCAGGCCTCTCTCTCTCCAACCTGACCCAATCTCCTCTCTTTGAATCACCATTTTCATTTATCTCTTTCTTCTCTCTGGCAACGGCAATGGTGCATGGGTTTTGTGGTCTAGGTTGGTTGTGGATTGTGGTTATGGTGGTTGTTGGTTGCCGGTGATGGGTTTTTGTTTGTTGTGGGTTTTTTGTTGGTGGTGGATTCCTATTTGTGGTGGGTTTGTTGTGGGTTTGAGAGATTTTTTTTTTTTTTTTTAAATTTTTTTATTTGGGTTTTGTGGTCAGTGATTGTTTAAGGTGGTGGTGGTGGTGGTGGTGGTGGTGGTGGTGGGTCCAATTTGGGGTGGATGTGTTTCGATTTAGGGTGGATTTGCAATGAGGTGCTTGTGGGTTACAAAGTGGTGATTGGAATATTTGGATTTAGGTTTTATTGATATGGGTTTAGTTGGGTTTTGTTGCCAATGGTGGTCACTGGGTTTTATGGCCAGAGGTGGTTGCTGGGTTTAGTGGCTAGTGATGGTGGTGGTGGGTTCCAATATGAAATGGATTTGCAGCGGGGGTGGTTTTGGGTTTTGATGTGGTGGTGAGTTTTTTATGTGTTGAAGGATTTGGATATTATTGGGATAGATTTGGCTGGGTTTTGGTATAGGTAGTAAAATTGTGTTGTGACTGTTGTTGTAGTTAATTTGAGTGGTTGTGGCTAATCTGAGGGGAGAGAGAGAGAGAGAGAGAGAAACTAAAGGAGGTTAACATTGTTTAGTGGTGTTTAGGGACTAAATAGCCTTTGTGGACCAAATTGGTCAATTTTGGAATGTCTTAAACCTAGTTGGTATTTACCCAAACCTCATGGTATGTAAGTTGAATTTTCCCTAAAAATTAAGTAGGGGAAGGTTGAAGGGAGAGAAGTAGTTGTATAAATTGATAATTATAATCTTTATTTACTAAATTTAAAGAAATAGATAAACAGTGACTTTTTTTTTTATTTATAAACAGTGACATCTTAAGGGTAAAGTTGATCTTTTAAATGTTTTTAATATAAGTGGGACTCTTCCAAAGATACCCCTTCCTCTTGGAAAACATATGTTGTAAGACAGGCTGGCTCTGCTTAAATGATTGTTGGGTGCTTTTTATTTTGTTATGTGAGTTTTTTTTGGGCAAAACTAAATGCTTTTTTAGTAAGAAGAATATTAGACATATAATGATAATATATATAAGTTCAATGTCGTGGTTCACACTATTTCTTTTATAGAATGGTTGTAGTTTAACTTATACTTCCAATTTTCTTATGTAATCAATTTAAGATACAAACATTTTTAGTCATAAATATTGTCGAAACCAAGTTTTGCAACAAAACAAAAAATAAAATTTTAATAGAATTTTTGATTGTGCACATTAAGAAAAATTGCAGTAACATTTAGTATAGAATCAATCATGGATGATTTTCTCCATTTAAAAGAACATCGAGCTCCTTAGATCATAATGGATTAAGTAAAAACTACATTAAGAAACTTTCATAAATGATTGATCTCATGCAGAACAAAAATCAAGCCTATTGTCGTTGATCAGTAAAGCCAAAAAACACCATGACAAAAAGCAAATTTGCCACTCAGCCATCATAGCAAACCCAAAAATCTATAGAAGAAAGTGAGGGTTTAAAATTTTAAATAGTGACATCCTAGAGTCACTGCATGAGGTCATGGGCTGGAATGTTTAAGCAATTGGGACAAAAATCATACTAAGATGGTGCCACTGTGCCACATAGCACAATGGACTCTCTACTTCTTCTTCTTCTTTTCCTTATTTTCTTTTTTTTTTTTTTTTTTTTTTTAAAGGAAAAATGGACTCTCTTAATTTACCTGTGCAATGGATTGAAATATGGACGACAGTGCACATGGACTATGATTATGGACTTTTAATTCAACAATTGATTATTCTTAGCAATTATTGGCATGCCCATTAATTAATTGGATTTCCAAATAAATTAATCATAGCATATTAGAATAAAAACTCAAAAAATAAAATTAAAAAATTTGACAAAATGAAGGGCTAACTTGACAAAAATTGACAAAATTGTGAAGCAACATATTAAGGGTCCGTTTGGATACCGCTTATTTTGCTGAAAATTGAAAATTGAAAACTGAAAACACTATAGTAAAATAATTTTTAAATGTGTGAATAGTACCATCAGACTCATTTTTAATGAAAGTTTTATTAAAAAAAGAGGTTTGTAGGACCCGTGAACAGTGCACGGATCCATTGGAAAGCATTAAAACGTGCTTCTCAATGAAAAAAAAAAGCGTGAAACGCTGGACGTGGACTGCACTGTAGCCATGAGTCCCACCTATGAAAACTCCAAACACCAAAACGCAGGAATAGAAATGCTATCCAAATGGGTATTAAAGGTGTGTTTAGATACTGTTTATTTTACTGAAAACTGAAAACACTGTAGCAAAATAATTTTTAAATATATGAATAATGCCGTAAGATTTATTTTTAATAAAAATTTTATTGAAAAAAAAGATTTATAAGTTCTGTAAACAGTACATAAGACCTACTAGAAAAACCACCACAGCCACAAAAATGCACTTGAAAAAAAAAAAAAAACCCAGACACAGACGTATTTCACCAGTATCGCATAACTTCTTAAAGAGAAGTAGAGGAGACATCCAGACATTCTCTTAAATTATATACCTTGCTGTAAACAAACAAACAACCCACTATGTTGTACACCAATCATATTTTTACCCATCAATCTTATTTCTTTCACAATTCATTCTACCTTGCAAGCAACAGCGCTAAAAGCAAAATGTCAAAAAGCGTTTCTACATTAAACTCTCTCAAAATTTCAACCCGATCTTTGAAATCGAAAAATCCATCTCAAAATCTCGCTCTCTACCCTGTACATACAGAGGAAGAATGTACCATTTGAGATAGATCTCATCAACAATTTCTACCCAATCATAAGAATGTCATCAATTAAAAGGGAAGGAAGCGTCCAAAACAAGGGCAATTAACAAAATCCCATATACTTCAATGCCTGCATTATGTCAAAGTTGAAATATTTGATCTTTTTTTTTCTTTCTTTTTTTTTCCTTTCCAAAAAAGAGAAGCCTACACAATAAAAAGGGACTTATTTACACCCTCTTGGGCTTCTTCACACCCCCTTCCTTCTTATCACCCTCTGCACTTTTTTTCTTATCCTTTCTCTCCCTCTTCTTTAAAGCTGTCATGTGGGCCTTAAGGATAGTTGCATAAGAAGCTTGGAAGCGCTGATGATCCTTTGCTCCAACCTTTTCCAATGAAAACCAATTAATATCGTTAGCCATGCATGGAAAGAAAGACATTTTCCACCACAAAGAAAGAAAATAAATCGACATTAACCTCAACAAACATAAAGTCACATTACTCAAAAGGTTTCAGGATTGTTGGATCTTCAAAGAAAAGCTGTTTAGAACATGGATTTTTTTTTTAATGTCTCTGAAAGATAAATAAATAAGTAAGTAAATCCTAGGCACTAGGCAGTCACATCTCAGTTTCCAAAGCAATTATACTTGATAAGGAGAAAAAGGAGATGAGCACACCCTTAAAAAGGGCATGGCAGCATTCTCAGATATACGTACACTTCATTAACCTATAATATCTATATATATATGACTGCAACATTTCTTTTTGCTGGTGCATTCATTAGTGCAATCCAGAGTCATGGCTACATCAACAAGGCAATTATGGTACCTTGTAGGTCCTCAATTCTGAGCTGATTACATTTAATCAAGCAAAATAGACAAAGTACCTTTTTTGGATAAGTTTAAAGAGCCAAAAGACTTTTTGGTATAACATCTTCATGCTGTCAAAATATCTAAGCCAGAAAGAAAATGGCATCAAGATGGTTGCCATATCTGCTACAACAGGATACCATTCCCACCTACTATTTAATACTATAGTTTAAATTTTAGGACATTGGATATTATGTGCCTAAGCTGCTTTGCAAATGTTGACAAGGCCAGAGTTAATTTTGGCAAGTCAATTGTTGATAGTCTAGATATGCTGAAGCTCAAACTTGGCATGGTGTCCCACTCTACATGTGGGCACACAATATGAGAATAACATTGGTACAAATAAATCTTACCTTTCTTTTTTCCCTTCTTAATAAGCTAGTTTTGGCCCCAAGGGGAAGGATAAGGGGAACGGGAGGCATATAAGAGACCTACGCATAATGAGTTCTGATCCATAATTGATTGTGCTACCCCTTGGGATGATGTCTGAATTCTAGCTAATTTTGATTTTAATCTAATCATGTACCCAATCAAAGCTTTTTTCAATTATAAACTAAAGGATGGACCCCAATGGACTCTCAAAGCTTTAAGTAGAAAAACCATCTAGTCCAACAAAATATTTGGCCACGGCATGGGTTTAAGGTCCAATAAAGTCAGACTTAGTTGTAGACCACATAAAATGACAGTTCCGTTTTCCCATATTGATGGATGATACAAAAAGGAAACAGAAAGGACAAATGGAGTGGTGGCACAATAACAAAAATCATGTTAGTGAGCTTTATAGCCTCCTACATATTTAGTTATTTCATTCATTAGTTAAACCAAGCCATCTCAAGTCTCAACTATCCCTTACTTCCTAGTTGTGTTTTGTATGGTTCTCTTGTCTGAAGAACTATTGTCTTGCTTAAGTAGTAGGACTTCATATGGTGTGTAAAAAGAGGTGACCACAGTTCCTGTATCACATCCAAAGATTCATTGCCCAAGACTCATGTATGTTCCCCTCATCAATCAACCAATTAAAAGATCAAGAAGTATATGTTCCATCTAACTAATTCTTATGACTCTCCATCTAACATCTTGAACCATCTCCCAAAAATTTCTAATTTTCAGATCAAGGGAGAAAAATTACCACTGAAGTTGCCCTCAATTGATGTGCTCCACCATAATACTACTTTTTCCAGAAAAACTAATGTTTCAAAGAATAGAATCCACAAATAAAAAGGCCCTACCAATCCTAAGGCACCAACAATTTCAAATGCCAGTGTAACAAACATATAAGATTGTATTATCAAATGACATGAAACAATAAATGAGACATATTCGTCATTCAGATCTCAGATCTAAACTTAAATTCAATTCCAACAACAGAACTATCTGAATCCCTCGACCAAAAAAAAATCCACAATACTCAAAGTCAAGCACCCAATTCAAAGCTTCTTAACTATATAACTTCAATAACTAAGCTAAAGAACGGAAGGGGATGCAATGAGTATAAGGGACCAAAAGAAACATACCGAAGTAGAAATTGTCTTTTTCCCATCAGTAGCACGGATAAGGCATCTGTACTCAATCGCTTCACCAGCAGTTGTCATTTTATTCCTCTTCACCTTAGACTTTAAAGATGCTAAAACATTGCAAGAATGAAAAGCACTGATCAGAATACTAAACATAAACCACAAAATCGTTTAAGAGAAAACAATGGAATGCAGATTATACATACATCGTTTAAGAGTAACCCAAACAGAACCCTTCTCGGTGCTGCGCTCAAACATGCTGGTGAGTTCATTAAGAAACGGGTCTGGCTGTAAAAGAACCTGAAAATTCCGGGGCAAAAAAAAGCCAAACAAACTTAGTTTCAGAATAGAGCCTAGTAAAAAACAAAGGGGAATCAAATCATGTACACAAGCAATCACAAAGAGCAGCACACATACAATAAAGAAATTATATCTTCAACACGTAATACATAGAATTTTTTTATGGATACAATAGCATTCTAAACCTAAGGAAATCACTCCATGATGATTTCTCCTTATTATCAAGCCAAGACACCAATAGGGTTTTTCTTTTCTTTTTTCAATAAGCGGAATTCGAACCCACATCCTTTATTTGATGAAATTAAACCCACTTGTAATACATAAGAACAATTTTATTTACAGTGAATCATAAACCCATAACAACAACTATTTTCCAACTTGGTCAATGTGGAATTCGAAAACCATAAAATATATATACAAATCTGAAAAGCAGTGTATGTCTATACACCAATGCATACATTCATTCACTTTGTGCATTATATAAATTGAACCACAAAAACTTAAAAACACTACTCAGATTTGATTTTCGGCAACGGAACCTATAAATACACACAGAATATATCTATACACAAAACCAAACAACAGGATCGCGCAAAAATCTTTGAATAAAGAAAATTCAACTTTGAAAACAAGAAGCTCCGTACACTGCAATTCAATATATAAATACACAAATTGAGAGGGAGAAAGTGAGAGAGAAGAGAATTTACCATGATGATGACTGTGAATGAGATCTAATCGCCGATGTAGAAACCCTAACAGTCTCTCTCTCTAGCTCTTTCTTTCTTTGTTTCTTTCTCTCTTTTTGGACTTATAAGAGTAGCGTACAAGTTTTCTGCGATTCTTTAAAAACTGAATCCCTTAGGAGATTCTAGCCTTTTCCCTTAATTTTTTAAAAATTTAGCAATAAGTCCCTATTTCGTTTTAAAAATTTAGCAATATGCTCCTATTTTGAAACAATATAGGAATATGCCCCTGTTTCGATACTCAATTACCTTAAAATCGAGTTTCAATGAAATACTCGATTCATAGAAAATCGAGTTATATCGAATAAAACTAAAAAAAAAAAAAAAAAAGCATGGAACTCGATTTTAGGGAAGTCGAGTTCCAAAACGTCGCTATAGGGCTTAAAAACGCCACTATAGGGCCCCTTAAGCTGGAATGAGACTTATAAATTTTTTTGCAGGAAAACGCCGCTATAGGGCTCTAAAATGTCACTATAGGGCCTAAAAACGCCACTATAGGGCACCCGGAACAGACCATTAAAAATTTTGCAAGAAAACGTCGCTATAGGGTCTTAAAACGTCACTATAGGGCTTAAAAACGCCAATATAGGGCCCCTTAAGCTGGTATGGGACTTATAAAATTTTTTTGCAGGAAAACGCCGCTATAGGGCACCCGGAACAGACCATTAAAAATTTTGCAGGAAAACGCCTCTATAGGGTCTTAAAACGTCACTATAGAGCTTAAAAATGCCACTGTAGGGCACCCTGAATATGGGCCAATTACACTTATAAAAAATTTGCAGGAAAACGCCGCTATAGGGCTTAGAAACGCCACTATAGGGCTCCCTGAATGGCAATCACACTTATAAAATTTTTTTTTACATGGAACTCGATTTCCTGAAACTCGAGTTCCATGGAAATTTTTTTTTTTTTTTTTTTTAAGTTTGATCGGGCATAACTCGATTTTCTACAAATCGAGTATTTAATTGAACTCAATTTTAGGATAATCGAGTATCAAAATAGGGGCATGCTCCTATATAGTTTGCAAACAGGGGCATATTGCCAATATTTTTTAAAAATTAAGGGTAAAATGCCAAAATCTCCCTCACACTTATATATATAACGCTCAAGTGGTGTGCTTAATACGTACGTAATCACGAATAATTGGACCAGAAGTCTTTTGGGTTTTCCACCACTTTGTTACTCTCTAACAATATTTAAATATTTTTGTCAAAATTTTTTTTTTTTTTAAATTATATTTTTTAAAATAATATTTAAAATTAATCATAACAAAAAAAAAAAAAAAAAAGGTTGATAAAGTAATATGAAGAAACCCAAAATCTTTCTCAAAAAAAAAAAAAAAAAAAAACCCAAAAAAATATTTAATTGATGTCTTTAGTAAAAAGCAAACATCATTGAGTGAACTATTTATATATATATATATATATATATATATAAAGCTTAGTATATCTATATAAATTTAATCAAAGAGTATGATTGAGTTTTGCGGATTTAATAGTGTTTGAATTGTTTAAGTTCTAAAAATATATATATATGTTAATCAACATTTTTTAATGATATAAAATATGTTATGGTTTGATGTGTTATAAGTTTTGATTTATAAGATGACATTTGGCACCGGTCAATAATTTCAATTTTTTTTTATTGGGATAGTTAAAAATTTTGGTATTTATAATAATTGATGAAGAGAATAAGGACACATCATCTCGGTTTAGAAATGAGGTCAAGTTTGATGGCATGGTAAGTCAACCTAGTTTTGTGGGCCTTGTGGCAACTTAGCCATGGCGCGAAAAGGCTGCCTAAACAACTAACCAAGTCAACCCTATCTGTTCCATCCAAAAAAAAAAGTCAACTCTATCTTTATATGGAAGTGCATTCATGCCCATCTACCCTAATTGAAGTTATGATATCAATTATAATATAGGATAACCTCCAAATTAGAGATGAAATTACATAAGATAACTTAGCTGATATCTCAGAGAGGTTGGTTTCTTAAACTGCATACATAAAAAGGGATGATCGTTAGAATATGCACGAGAAACAATAATCCTAAAAAGTATATCTCCTAGCTATCCTCTAAAAGGCTAGAGTACTAACTCAGGTGTATCGAAAATTTTCCTATCGATCAAATCCTAGTGAATCTGTCATTTGTGTTGTCTTCTTCTCCTTTTTTCTAGGTCGAGTTAGAAATTTTTTTTATAGAGCTAAGTTAGACCAATAATTAGACTGAATAGTCAATAATTTAAATTATTGAGGATTGATAATTATGAAGTTTTTGGATATACTTGTCATTTAAATTTGTATATTATCATAGAAAAACCTTATTTTTGATAACTTCATAGAAAGACCTTATATATAAAAATATAGATTTCAATTGTTTAATGCGCTGGTGAAGAAAGCAAAGCTAATTCAAGTCAAAGAGCGAAAAATAAAATAAAATAAAATAAAAGGAAGACCTACAATATCATTAGTATTAATAAAAAAAATTGAATTAAGGATAAAGTGGAGGAAAATAATCCTCTTGAATATCTATAGTCAACCCCAAAATTTTAGGATTAAGGCTTGATCATTGTTATTACCAATTTTAATTGCTTAAATTTTATACATATTATTTTAGTAATAAAATAATTAATTATTTGAATATTATAGATAATATTTGTATTTGTGAAAATTAAATATTTTTATTCTAAAAATAAATATATGTAAGTAGTTTTTATTTATTTATTATTCAGTAAGTAGTTTTAAGAAAGTAGAGTGAAAAGTTGGATTTAAATAATTAGTAATCTATATGCGATAAGTGACATTTTATATCTAAAAGATTGGAGTTAAACTTCTCACTTAAAAAAAAAAAAAAAAAATTGTAATTCTCAGTAATTTTTGTAGGACAAATAATCAAAATTTTATAAATTTTTATGAGTTTAACAATTCTTATCCCACATTCCTATGTAGTGAACATACTCGTGAAAAAGTAGTAACTTTTCCTACGTTTGGATGTCTCCTCCCCTCTCCTCTCCCTCTCCCTCCGTTCCAAACATACCAATTATTGTGCTTTAGATCTAACACAGTTTCACTTTTCTGGCATGAAGAACAATTTCAATTTTCTGAAAATCCATTATTCTGTATATTCATGAATATTTTGTCTTACTTCCCAAAGTGGTATCATTGCAACAAAAACTAATAGGTTACATGTAAATTAAGACTGCATGTCATTGCATGATCACGCATATTGGAAGCACCTAGACTATTTCTGCCAGTGATATTTATTTTACATTCTTTCCACTTTTCCAAACTTTCTGATGAATTAACATCAAATGGGGCATATAGGCAGCAAGTCATACATGTGGAGAAAATAAAAGGAATAAGTAGATGTGCTCAAAAATAGCAAAACCTAGTGGGCTTTTCCATTAAAAGATTTCATCTAATAGTTGCAACTAGAGTTTCGTGTATGTTTTATTGCATTCCCTCTCTTTTTTTGTTTGTATATTTTTATTATTATTATTTTTTCTTGCGTTGAATAGATTCTTAGTGTGTCTGTTAAGCATAATTTAAATATATGCTAATGTAACTCATATATATGCGTGCTTCCTTTTCTTTTCTGTGTCTATGCTGTTTATGTCTGAAAATGTCAATGTTGTAAGGGTTGGATATAGGTTATTTTAGCAGGGGAAAAAGAGGCTGTTTCTTTGGCTATCCAGACGGCAAAGAGGTTCCGGACTGATCTCCTTAGACGAGGTGTTCTTTTAGAGTACGTTTGGATTGGGCTGAAAACCCAGCGCGTCTGCGTCTGACGTTTTTCTTTCTTTCTTTCTTTTTTTTTTTTTTTTGGCACGCGTTTGTGAGACTTACGGCTACTGTTCATGCACTGTTCATGAATAGTAGCCACAAAGTTTGACTTTTCTCACTCTTTTCAACCGATCAGTGCACACTATGTACTGTTCACGGACCCACAAATTTCACTTTTCAGCAACTTTTTCATTAAAAATGGATCCCACGGTACTATTCACACATTTAAAAATTATTTTACTACAGTGTTTTTCAATTTTCAACTGTATCCAATTGGACCCTAGTCCCTATAATCTAGGGTCAAGGTACGGCACCACAAGTTGAGAAGAAAGGTTTTGGTGTCCCTCGAAAGGCAGCCGATGCTCTTCCTTCTATTGGGGTAAAATGCAAAGGCTCATATATAAAATTTCTGGCTGCAAGCGTCCTTAAAATCCTTTATTCCTTAGTTCTCATATCATCTGTCATATGTATAGTTATATTTATTTAATGTCTTACAAAAATAAATGTAAAGTGTAGGTTAGATAATGGGCTGTAAAACCATGCATATTTCAAGCTTGCTTTCACATATTAAATTTTTGTTCTGTTCTTGACATTATATCTAATGGCACTATGGTAGGAAGATTTCGAGAAACGGGCTCAGTCTATAACTACAAGATCAAAATTGAAAGCTGAAATTCGATTTAAGGCTGAGATTGTATCGTCTGCAGAATGGGAAAGGTCACCTGCCACTCTATCTTGTCTGCATGCTTGTTTTGCCATCATTTAATGTTCCAAATGACAACAATTCTGTGCATTACTTGATAAAAGAGAAAAGAATGCTTCTCGATAATTTGTATGTTTATATTTAAGAAGTTTTTCTTTTTTAGCTTTTCCTAGGAAGGCCAGTGGACCTTCTTAAAATGTTGTATTAATTGCATCTACCATTGATCATATAAGCTAAAAATAAGCATAACTTATGCATTTTTTTTTTCCCATCTAATGATTTTAATATATATAGACTGATGAATTTTTCAAAACTAGTCTAGGTGGATAAGGGATCAGCAGAAGTCTGAAGGAGTTACTCCCGGTGAGGAAGTCTACATTATACTGCGCCTAGATGGTCGGGTCCAAAGATCAGGGAAGGTGAGTACTTTGGGAGGAAAAATTTTGTTGCTTATCCCTGGATGGAACTTGACCCGATTTTAAGTGCCATCCGTTTTTGGCTATAAATAAATTTTCACAAATAAATTGCCCAAGGTTAATTATTCTAGACGCTTCTTTACAATAATTATGATGAAGAAAATTCCAATAAAAATACCCTTAAGTGAGGCTTATTTAGGTCGTGTTATAAATGCCTTAGCGAAACCTATTGATGGTCGAGGTGAAATTTACTTCATTTTCTATTAGCACGCTCAGTGGGTATCAACATGGAAATTGGGACTTAGTAAGTGTTGGAATAGCTAAATACTTGTATGTTTTGGTAGCTGAGAGCCTGAGAGGCAGTAAAACATTGAAATTTTGAAATTCAACAAAACATCGTAAGCTAGGTTTTGAATTCCTTTTTTTTTTCTTTTGTGGCGGGGGGTGGTGGCCGGGGTGGTACCCAGCTTTAGCATTTGATTTTCTCAAACTGATGATTAAGTTTATGTTGCATGCACCTCTAATATCGATAAGTGGGACAGGCATTCCAGACTAATATGCCTTAGAAATTTTTTGGAATATAAGTATTCTTTGAAGATTTTCAAAGACCAGTATAAATTTAAGGATACCTTTTTCTCACAGTTTGATGTTCTCAGTTCTGAATTGTCTTTTCAGGGCATGCCTGACTGGCAACAAATATTGCAGGAGCTGCCACCATTGGAGGCAATACTAAGCAAGCTAGAAAGAAAGGAAGAGTTTCTTGCATCATCCGAGTCTTACATAACAGAATTTTGAGCCAAGACACATGCCATTTTTTACTCTATAATTGTTATTATAATTTCCATCCCATCCTTGATGATACCACATGAGACCATTTCTATTGTATAATTTTCTACACCCAGGACCCTATAGTTGGTCCTTTGACACTGCTCAAAAATCTTTTACATTCTTTCATTTGTCCTAAACATTAATGTATTATAACTTTTCATAGCAATTTTTGAAAAAGGAGAAGTAGACTGTAGATATTGGTATTTGGAAGTGATATGTGGTCCATCTCTAGGGTTGATAAAAAAAAAAATTGCATACTTGAGTTATGGATCTTGTTGGTTCCATCTATTTATTTTCCTTTAACATCATTGATGACGTTGAAAATTGTCACCAATGGGTCACACCATACTCGCGACTCAAAGCGAACCTGCACAACAAGAATGGTCGAAAGAAAAACCTTTAGAGAGCACCGGTGTGGTGCCGGCCTAACACTCTCCGAAGGTCAAGTCAGAATTCGTCTCTTCACTTCTAGAGCGCTAGAGAGGGTCCATTCATTCTTCCCTCGATTTGCGAGAATATTAGTCCTTTTATAGTGATGGAGAGTTGGCTTTTCTTCTTGACCTCCAGATCTTTCCAATGTGGGACTCTAATACAAGTTCTCCAAAGTATGGTGAGCAAGGATTTCCCTTTCCGGATCATGGGCCCTTACCATGTCTGTCAGCGATGGGCCTTCGAAGCACGTGGAACCATCTTTACACAGGCCCAACAGCTCTAATCCGTCAGGCCCATTAAGGTAGGCCCATCAGACTATATTTTATCATCTTCAATCATCATGTACCACACCGTCACGCTGTTCCTCTTCCCCATGTTTGGATTCTCAAAGAATTTCTTATTTTGGGATTGAATATTTTTGTTTTAAAATAATTTACTCCACAATATATTGATTAAAAAATATGATCTCCAAGTGTTGGTTTTCGAGCAAAGCTTGCTGCTTGTAACCTCTAGGTTCTTGGGGTGTGAATAATATGGATTAATCTCGTCAAACAGTCCTCCCCTGTAGACAAAATTATATTTTGTCACAAGCATACTAAGTTAGTTATATAACAAGCCGATGAATTGAATATCGTGTAATTCAATTTTATACTTCTTTGTTAGTGTTGGTTTCACCAACCTTCTGCATAGTATTTATTAACTTCTGCTGATTTTGTTACAAAAGATACTTTCTTCTTGACTTGAATATAAACTTATTCACCAAGAGTCTTGCAAATTGTAAAGTGCTGACAAGTTGCTGAGGTGTGCAATAAGTTAGGTACCAAAGTCAACAATCACGGCACAGCTAAGTAAAAAAAAAAAAAAAAGCTGAAATGCGCAACAGTGTAAACGTAAACATGAATAATACGTACCCAAACCAACACAGACGCAACTTTAAGCCCATGCTTCTAAATATATTGTCACATGCCTACCACTTCAATTTGCTCACCATTGACCAGTGTTATAAGACAAAATAATTCACAACTTATAAATCGTAATTGGTACATCATTTTTATGTATTGATACCACTTTTATTATATATCATAATTTATTACTCAAAAAAAAAAAATTATAAAATTTTCTATATCACTAGGATTATTGTTCATAAAAACTTAAAACAAACTTTTTTTTAATATCAAACTTGCACTCTCTTTCAATTTTATTGCATTTGCATGAATCAAATTTATGAACCATTTGTTTAGGCTTCAATTATTTGTTTAATAGCATTATAGAAAGACTTGAGAAATGGCATGATGCTTCCAGAAGCCGGTGCTGCATTCAAGGTTTTCAGATTCAACCTGTGATTGTGTGAACACGTTTAGATGACATATATATATATATATATATATATATATTACTGTGCTTTAACTTTAAGTGACTCTAAGTTTTTATAAAAACTTAAGGTTTTTATAGTACTCTTTGCAGCAGATTTTGAGTTATTGACTATTGAGCTTGAAACCAATTCAATTTAAGAGTATTCTATGAAGGGTCTGACTCGGTTTGGTGGTATTTTTCTGATTATAAATAAATAAAAACTCGGTTTGATGGTAAGGATTGCGTAATCAATAAAAATTGCACCTATTTTTTTAATTAATGCGAAAACCTTAAATGCATTGAATTAAAGCTAATAAATCTATTACATGTAATAGTCAATATCATTTTCTTGGTAGGTTTTGAAGAGGCCTGGCATTCAAAGATCCAGCTTTCTTTACATCAATCTTGACAAGTTTGAACTCTTAGAAGAATCATATAAAAATTGATTATGAGCTTTGTAGAAGAAATAAACACCCATGTCACCTTCATTTTTTTCCTTCAATTCTTTTTATTATTATATGTTGGTTAGTTATTATTAATTGGGTCATGTTAAATGATGCCCTTTGGACAATTATTAATAAACTATAATAGAAAAGTTTTGACACCGTTTTCATAAGAAATATAAAAAAGCTATCAACAACATTTATTATTTTATCATTCTCCCAATAAAATGTTTCTAAAAATAGCTAATAAACCAATGTCTTAAGGGTATTGGTTAACATTTTCCTTATTTTTAATATTAGAGTATTATTTTTTTTTAAAAAAAAAACCTAGGATAGCCATGCAGCTGAGGGTGGTTGAATGGTTCATAGCATACTTGCTAATCCTTGAGTAGTCAACTAATGCCTCTAGAGTCTTCTTATAAATTAAGCCACTATCATCCACTTAATTACAGAACTACCATTTCATTATTATTAATTAAGTAAACTTATGTGAGTGGGTGATATGAGAATCAAAAGGGGACCAGCTGAAAATTTCTTGAACTCTCAATTGATTCATTTATTTTGTAATTAAATAGACATATTCCATCTTACATTAAACCAGGAAATAATTATTTTGTACAATTGTGCTATCTTTCATTTAATATTGTATCATAATGGTTGATAATAATGCATTATAATTTTTCTTGCCAATATTGGCTAATTCTATTTAGACAATCATGCAATATTTTCAGAATAAAATTATGATTGAAAATAGCTATTTCTTTATTTATCCTTGTCTATTTCCTTGATAAATTTTCAAGAAGGTTCTTAATGACACTTGCATGAAAACCTAAGAATGATATTTATACCCCCCACCAAAAAAAAAAAAAAAAATTATTATTATATACAAATATTATTCAATTCCAAATTATATAACTTATTAATAGAGAAACATTAGGATAGAACCCTAGATATACAACCACCACAAGGGTGAAATGTTCAAAACATCAAAAGTTCATTGACCTCAAAAGTATATAATTAAAATTAAATAGGAACAATAAAAAAATCAACTGTCTCATTTTTTGTATTCTAATTTTTTTTTTTTTAGAAATATTTTAATCACTTTGTATTCGACCAATTATAATATGTCATGTATTTAAGTAAAGTATAAAATAAAACACTCAAAATGGGACAAATAATTTTTATTCTTAAGAATCTAGAGTAAAAACATAAACATCATTATTAATCACTAATTAATTACACAAGCATGGCATTTTCGTAAATGTCCACAAATGCAATGCCATTCTTTGAGAACCAACTCTACTTAACAACAAATTGCCACCCGCTCTTGTCCCAAGTATCATGCTTATATAGGAGTGTTAACAAATCACAATAGAGAAAGATAGTCAGAATAGCCAAAAGAGAATAAAAACAAGAGCAACATCTAGCTACAACAACAACAACAATGGCTAACTCAACCTCTTTTATCATGGCCTTCTACATGTTACTGATCACAACCCTGATTATGATCTCCTCCACCAACGCAAGCTTGGACCACAGCTTGAGCTGGGTGCCAAGGAAAAACTCAAACCACTGCCAAGGTTCCATTGCTGAGTGCATTGCTGATGGCAATGAATTTGACATGGACTCTGAGATCAACAGGCGCATCTTGGCAACCACTCAGTACATAAGCTATGGAGCACTGCAAAGGAACACTGTGCCATGCTCTCAAAAAGGTGCCTCCTACTACAACTGCAAGGCTGGTGCTGAGGCTAACCCCTATAACCGTGGTTGCAGTGCCATCACTCGATGCCGTAGTTGAAGCTTTTGTTTGTTTGTTTTTGTTCTTTAATTTTCTGCAGGTTTGGTTTCTACTTATTTGTAATATAAGTTTGTAATAAAATGGAGGATTTAGTTAGAAGGGTTCTAGTTCCTCTCTGTTATTGTAGGGTGTCATATTCATGTCTTATAAGTTTTACTTCTTAACAGAACTATATAGAACGATGATTATATATTACTGTTACTTTTATGTTCTTTCACTCTTTTCATTTAATAGTTTCATATATACTTTGATTAACTTAATTTTAAAAAAAATTTGTTGTAATTTATTTGAAAATTTTTAACCTTGCCCTGTTCTTTCAAAATCAGCTCTCAAGTTCCATTTGACTGCCAAGAAAGATGGAGAATCAAATAAACACAGGAAATCTTTCAGGAATCAACTGGTTTAAGATCCCAAGCCTTAATTTATTTGCCTACGACTTTCAGATAATAGGCTAATCCAAACTATATGTATGTACAAGAAGTAAGCAGGTGATACATCTTTTTACTAGATATTTTGATGATGGTCATGGATCCATGAGTTTTCCGAAGCAAGAAACTTGAGCTGAACAGCAAAATTTGCAGTATGGCGAAAATTTTGGTTATAAAGGTTCAAGATTTCTTATAAATTTGCCACCAGAAAATAAGGAGAATTCAACGGGTTCAGGAATATCATAACTGTTGCGTTTGCGTTTGCGTGTGCGTGTGTTTTTGTTTACTTTTTACCATTTGACTTCATTTAAATACGAAAAAGAGAAACATGCATTATTTAATATAAAATATTAGATGTGCCTTAAGTCATGCTCTTAGAAATTAATTCAGTTGCTGTCAGAGAGGAGTTGCTTTCTACAATAGATGAGGGTTTGTTACTGGGTGCTTTGGTGGTCAAAGAAGCAAGGCTTGGATTGAACTGCCCTGGTTGGCACATGTGTTTTCAAATAAGACATCCAAGGTTCAAATTGCCCTGCTACCAAATTATCATAGAGAGATAGAGAGAGAGAGAGAGTTTGGATTGAACCAGTTTCAGCATCCAAGGGAAAGCAAACCAATCAGCAAACACTATAGCTAAGTATGCTCAGAATATTAAGAAATTTGTAGCTTGTATAGAGGACCTTCCTGAATTCGGACCGGAACAACTGAAAAATAATGTAGCTCAAGTGTTTTAATGGGAATGGAAGTTATCTGATTTTCGAAAAAAAAAAAAAAAAGTTGAACACTTCAGCTTACAAAAATCCTAAATTTTATGATTCCCTATGGCCAGTCCCTAAATGTGTGCTTTTCACCATCAAACACAACTATTGTCAAAAGCTGAGCAGACACTTGAGATGGAATTTGAGACGGGTATATTTGAAACATGAAAACTTATAAAGCCAAGTTGAGTAATGTTGAGGAACAGGGCCACTTGCACTGCATGATCGATAAAAATATAATAATAATTGAAACAGATATTCATATTCATAACTTCCCCATTAATGTCAAACGACCAACACATTTCAATGGGGGAGAAAATAACTACTCCCAGCACTGTATTTCTGAAAGAAAAACAGCATTTAACTACAAAAACATATAAGGCACTAAATAATATTCCATAACAGCAGTGTTTTCATTCTCCAGACTAATCGCAGACAAAGAAAGTGGGCATCAAACCAAACTCATCACTCCATGTAAAACATGCACAGCATCAACACTATGCAGAACCTTCCTCTTTCTTCACATCATCTAACTGTGGCTTGGTTGGGGGAACTGGAGATGGAGAGCTCTCCACGCCCATCTCTGCTCGTAGATCGTTGATGCTTTGCTCCAATTCATTTATGCGGCCTCCCATCTCATCAAGTGAGCAGCAGTTAAGGAGACATAAGACCTCATCTTTTACCAGTTTTGCAGAAAAGAAAACAAGTACAATAACATGGTACACAAAAAAAATTTCCAAATATATTTAAATCTGTTGCTTTAGCAAACTGGAAGACAAAACCAGGAACAGAGAGAGACAGGTTCCAACTTATTCTCCCAGTGAAGCTTCCTGCTTGGGTGGCAGGTTGGGTCCTTTTTTTTTTTTTCATAAAATAAATATCCATGCATTTGTGGTCCAATAGCATCATCTGCATGAGAGTGAAGGTTTACTAACACTAATCCCTAGTTCCCTACTGATTATTCTTCCCATATGACCTGTTCATATATCAAATATCCAGAATACGAATGGCCAGAAATCAGGGGCAGAACTAAGTTCAAGCTTTGGAGACCATCAAACTCCCCCCCGCCCCCCTTTTTTTCCCATTCTGGTTTATTGGTAAGGTAACACACATCTAATAGATATTGAACCTATGACATAACATCACCCTCCACCTCATTCTTATAAGATGAGGAGGTGCCATTTGAGCTCATTTTTGAAATGCTTCCCCACATTCAGTGAACCTACTTCTCATATGGCAACCCAAGCTTAAATCACACACAATCCCCTCCCTGCCCCCCCACCCCTTCTTTTTCTTTTAGCTTTTTCACCCAATGCTAAATTCCCAGCTCTGACCCTCAGCCAATAATTAATTGTTCAAAGTAGAAATGATAGGCTACTTTCCTTTACATAAGATTCCTATATGAGAACCAATATTTAGTCTCACAGCAGATTTAAATACATTAGGGAACTTAGTTCATTTGTAGTGTTCCTAGCCTAGAGAAGTTATTCACCATCAAGTTAACAAATACGGCTTATCAACAACAAAAAAATAGTTAACAAATATGGTCAAGGATATTCTTTGTAACAATCGAGTCGGACATTTGTTGGAACCTTGTTTGCTGCAAACAAAATTTTGTTAGTTACAGCAAGACATTAGCTGAACATAAGCTCTATATTGTAACTTACCATCTGCTGCAGAAGATTTTGCACCTGAAAAGTTAATTAAAAAAGCATATCAATAACACCTTAACAAGAAAAATACAAAAAACAATGACAACAGTGAATTAAAAATTCCTCATCCGTGCACAAGCTACACCAATATTTATCTAATTATCATTGACATGCAAATGAATCACCATAGATTTAAGAAGCAAACACTCAAAATCATCAGTAATAACTAAGAACTTCATAGGTTCAACCTCAAAGAATATGCACAGCCAAACAATTTTATACAATTCAAATAGCTCAGACATCCGACTTCATCAGTCACACAACTAATAAGCAAAAAAAATTCATTTTGATCCATTCTTAAGGCCTGATAGAGTCCTTGGGCATCAAAAAGCATGTAAGTATTAAAATGACAGCATTTATTTTTGGGAAAATTACGAATTAACTCCCATTTGGAAACCATCACTAAACCTTCTAGTAGTTTGGAGAAAAATGAAATTGTCATACTTTCCATCCTAATTGACGGACTCTTGCAAATGATCAACAGAAGCCTAAAATCTAGTATTAAACACCATTTACAGCCAAAAAGACATGCAGCCAATTTTGCAAACACTCAAAAATAAAACCAATTTCTACTACTACTACTTACCCACATGCAAACACTTCACATCCAAGATACTTAAATCCGTGTTTTCATCTCTCACACGCACATCACATGTAAGAATCCATAAATCACAACAACAAAGCATTGGTTCCAACACTACAGGGTCAAACAGTTATTGATCCTCACATGTGAAAAAAACTAATTGGGTTTGTTCACATTCGTTCTTCTCCGTCCTATTCTATCTAAAATTCGGTAAGCACACTATACTATATATAATACGACAGATTTAGTAACCTTTTGCATTATTCAGAGAATGTAGAGGAACTTACAAAAACAGTCATATCAGCAGTGCTTTGCTTAGGATCTTCCCCATCATGTCCATCCTGCCAAAAAAAAAAAAAACCCTACATGAATGAAACAGAATCATCTCCTTCACAAAAGCTTGAATAAAAAAATACATGACCCAAAACAAAAATTCAACCCATCACCAATTTCTTCAAGCACTTGCATAGAGATTAATCCAAAACCAATAATAAATAAACAATTCCAAGATTTCAAAGCATGTCCCCTAACATATATAATGGATAAATTGCACATATAAAACTACATTACACACACGAATTAACCCTAAATTCTGCATTTTTGTGTGTGTGTTGTATAGTAGTGAAAATTGCTTGTTCGTGGAGAATAGATCTAAATGCTTTTGTGAAATCACATTTTGGTACAAAATATTAGTGTTGAAATTCTTGAAACCCTAACTATACCTAAATACACCACAAAAATTAACATACAGAAATGATAGAGAGTGAAATCAAGAAAGGCATACCATTTTTTCTTTTTTTTCGTTCGGAGGTGAAGCCGTGTGGGTGCGTGGTCCGTACAGCAGCTACAATGGTTCGCGTTGTGGGAGTGGGAGTGGGAGCGCCAGAGAAGAATGAAACAAAAATGGTTCGGGTTAAAATGTGTGCGTGCGTGCGCTAATCTCAAATTGGCCCCCTTCTTTTGCTACAATTACATCAAATGCCATTCTTTCAGAATTTTTTTTTTTTTTTTTTGGAATTAAATTAGAGCATTTGCATCAATCATTTGCGAAATAGAAAAAATTGCTCCACTTTTACACATTTAATTCAACTGAAGTTAAAAATGTGTAAATTTGTAAAGTTGCTACAATTATTGTGTAAATTTATATCGATATTATTTATTTTGCATATAATTTTTTATTATTTCTTTACGTATCTCGAGATTAAAAGAAAAAAGTAAATGATGGTTATTATTTGTGAAATTTTTTTTTTTTAAATTATGAAAATTTGATATTTTAATGTTATGTAGTGTAAAATAAAAAATCTAATGTATGATATTTTGAACAGTGAATATATAAAATAGAAAAATTAAGTTTTTATGTTGAAATAAATGAAATTTTTTGCACAAACTGATGTGAATGCTTTTACATATACCTCCTATAGAATAACCCTCATTTTGAGTTTTGAGAAAATTAAAAAATTAGATTTTTCCGATAATAATAGGAGCATAATATTCTAAATTTTGAAGAAAAAAAAAAAATCTATTAACCAAACCCTAATCACGATTTGGTGACAAACAAATAATATTTCACCTAAAAATATTTCTAATCATGGTTAGGTTTGATTGAGGGAATCTTATCAAAGTTTGGGATAAGTTTGATTTTGTAAAATTAACCCTTTATGTGGCTTAGGATTAATTTTATTTTAGACTAAAATAAAAATTATACCCCTAAAATTTGGAGTAATTTTGATTTTTCCCTTTAAAATTTCAAAATTTTGATATGTTCCCTTAACATTAGATATCAACTAAATTTGCTCCATTCTATGCATGAATATTACATTAGACAGTAAAATTACTAACTTGTTATACAAAATCCTCCCAACTCTCGATCCAACCTCAACTTCCCATGCTAATAGGTACTCTAATTTCACACCCAAAAAAAAAAAAAAAAAGATTACTACGACAAATAGGTGTCAGGATATGAATTAAAAGCAGGCAAGTCAAAACATCAATTTGTCAACTACCAATCTTGAAGGAGCTTCTTACATCACATTGTTCTTGCAGACCAATGGCCAAATCAATAACATGAACAACTTACTAGTTACTAGTAATTCCTCAAAGCATTGGTTAACAATTCAGTTAAAGAAAGTTTTTATGGAAAAAATAATAATAATTAATGTTTTGACAGTTTTTTTTATTTCCCATAAAATAGATTGTTAATCAATGCTCTAAAGACACTTGTTAGCATTTCCCTAAATAATTTCAACCATACAACGAAAATGTGTACATCACAAAACTTCCCTTCTTGTTAAGCATTAGACCTAAATTCAAATCACAACTTTAGAAGCTCCTCGTATTAAAGTCATTGGAACTTTCATTGATCTCTTTTCCTTTTATTTTTTTGAAGGGCTTCTTTGAACATCAATAAGCTTAACTAATATAAGTACATAGTAAATACTAAACTCCATGGTCATTTTTGTCTTTTTAGCCTTAGCACTTTTTCATTACTCAACCAAATTTGAAGCCATATGGGCATATATATTTATATGAGGTAATCCACTCAGATAATTGAAACTTTGAAAGCAATGCTAGGAGCGCCATTGTGTTCAAATTTCAAATCTTTCGGCCTTAAAAATAAAAAGTAATGAATGATACGGGAACAGTAAAGGGGACTGGGCCTACTAAAGAATAAAAAATAAATAAAGGGGACTAGGGAGAGACGACTATAAGGCAAAGTGGACCCCGAAGAGAGTCAAAATGCCCATTGTTTATCGGTAAGAATAATAATACATAAACCCAGCCCATATGAAAGCCTGAACTTTAGCCCCAAAGAGAAAGAATTAAAAGCAAAAACCTTCATCATAAATACTAAAAAATTCAACCAAAACAAAAACAAAAAACAACCAACTCAGATTAATAATGTCACTCCAAGCTAAGTACTTCATAATTCATAATGTAACAAATAACTAGAAATAGATCAATAATAATCCCAATCTAGTCTTCTATATACCAAGCATCCTAAGACTTTCCATCCAAGAGAGTATAACTTGAAAATAAAAGGACCCTTAACCATTCCAAAATCATTTTTAACAAGTTTACCATACGGGACCTGTGCTTTATAGGTTTTTTTTCTAACTTGTAGACTCCACCAAGGTTCAGTCCTTAAGCAAATCCAAATCCAACTATGTAAACTTGCTATACACACCCCTAATTTAATGAAGAATTGAGAATAAAATTAAAGAAATATATTTTTTCTTCTTTTTTGGAGTATGAGTGTTAAGAATCATCCTCCCTAATGCATTGTAATCCCATTTGAAATTTTTGAAGGAGAATGATTGCTTGCGTCAGAGTGATCGGTAGCATCCCCTTTATAGATTGAAGGGGCACTACTTGTATATGTTATGCTTCATTATCAAGCTTTTTGTCTTTTGATCCTAATGTTTTATCTAGACTGCTTATTGTTTATACGAATTGCAATGAAAGCCCTGGCTGAGTCCCTGCTCTATATAAATATTGAAGAAGGAATTGGCCACCTTTCAGTTTAAACGAGTTTTGTTTGTATACAAGTTCCTTCCATAATCTAAACAAAGATATACAATATCCGAATGAGAAATCAAAATTTACATAATGTTCAGTTCATTTCTTGAAGCTGAATGACTACGTCAAAGCTGAATTTTTGACCTGCCTCAAATGTGGCTTCAAGATCTTCGAAGCTCTGCTCAACTCTCAAGTCTTTGCTGACTTTTAAACCTTCCTGCAATAATTTAAAAGCACAGAACTAAATTTAGGCTCCGTGGGATTGTACATAACACAAAATCTCGATAGCCAAGAGAATGGGGTAGTCGTGTTGTTGGATGATGCATGACTAGGAATAGAGATTAGGCATCAATGTAAGTGAAGTACATGAACAATGATTTAAATGATGGAAGAAACATTACACTTCATCATGGCTGTGTTCTTTTGTAACAATCAGTTAATGCACTGATGTAACAATTATACATGGCATATACAAGAAAGCTTGGTTAAGCAGTTAGTCAACAATTGTCAAGAGTGTTTAGTTACAAAGTAGATAACCTAAGCCACCTGACTTTGCACCTATGAAGTATGAACAACAAAGTCTACGAAGTTAAGAGGTCTTTGATTGAAAGTAAACACTATTTAGTTTAGAACTGAGTTTTCTTCCGATAGCAATCTTGAAGAGTTGTTAGCAATCTTCCGATACAAATTTACAATAATGCTATTATTATCCTTTACATTGACCACCCACTCATTGATCATTTCATCCCTCATAATGTTTAATGGCAAGACAGGTCCTCTATGTTCAAACCATGCACAAGCTATTAAGGATAACATTCCAGGCACAAAATCAAACTACAATACACAATGTTCTAGTTTCCATTACGAAATGCAACTTTTGAATTTTTATAACAATTCTGGAACTTTTGATATTGGAAAAGATAAACTTGGTTTAAAACTTATGATGGTTCCAATGTTGAAATCATATCTTTTTTTTTTTTTTTTTTTTTTTTGGGTCAATAGTTTGAAACCTTGAATTTTTACGATTTGGTGTCTTTTTGGTATGGTTGTATAAATCACCCCCTTTGGCACTCCTTTAATAATATTACTTACTTATCCAAAAAAAAAAAAAAAAAATTTGAAACCATGATTTCAATTTCCTACCATCAAATGCAGGCATTTGAAAGCATTCACCTACTATTATCAAGCACATTAATGAAGCTAACATATTGAAGTAAATAGAGAGCATTGTCTAGATAAAGGAGACAAAAGAAAAATAAGTAAAATATCATGTAATTTAAATAAATATAAAAATAAAATAAAATATCATACCTACCTTTTCTACATATTCAGCTATGGTAGAGTTAATCACCTCCTTGATTACTTGCTCGTAAACTTTAGAAGGTCCAAGGACCTCTAACAGAATGTCTTTTGGTATCTGCTAGACACAAAAAAGGTATAATGCAACCCCCGCCACAGTCAACAAAATTCTGCATCCATTATGCTTGTGTCTGTTTGTGTGCTATGTATATCAATCCACGTAAACATATATAATTGTGTTAATACAGATCTTTCTCTCTTACACACACTGAGACACAGACACATGCATGCATTTCTATCTGTGTTCATGGGAGTGTCCCATTGTGCATGCATCTCCATTGGATGGTGTAGATGGATGCAACCACATGGATAAGATAAAAGTTATCATAACAGATTCAAAGGAGCCATAAATAAAACAAGAGAGCTTCCAACCGACACGGCCATGGTTGCATTTGAAGAATAATAACTTTCAAACACAAATCATACTGTGGGGAGAGAGATAGAGGAAGGAGAAGAAGAGTATAAGTTATAAAATCAAAATGGAAAAAACTCTAATGGTTTCATTTAAAGAAGAACCACTTCTAAACACTGGAAAAAAAGATAGTACAATAGAAGGGGAAAAAGAGAGAGAGAGAGAATTAGTCCCATTACCCAAGCAGTTGATATTGGTTGAGTAAAGGAATTACCCTCAATCTCACTCTCAGTTCACCTAATTGTAAAAATTAAAGGTGTTTCTAGTAGCTTGGTAAGCATATGAATTAATGTTTAGATAATGAGCCATACTATATTAGGAAAGAAATTTTTTTTTTTTCTATTTCTGGTCAGGAGGGAGAGATAATCTCAAAAGATTTCATTGATAGGTAACAGACACACACATATATAGATTTTCAACAAACAAAATTTGATATGCCACACACACACACATATATAGATTTTCAACTAACAAAACTTGATATGCCAGATATTTTCCCCAACCAACCCTTTTCCAAGCCTTTATCTGTAAGATGCATCAGGCATGCATCATGTGTTGCTGGTTGTGGTTGGGGTTGATGATGTGTGTCAAGAATGCCACAGTGAGACATCCTTCACTTACACTTGAAAACCATTTCCCAATTGGATTACTAATCACAATAAGTTAAACAAGTTGATTGCAGGTTGCAGCAGAATCAAAGTACACAGAAACTTACATTTGGTGTTTTTCCTGAGTTGTCAAATGGTTTGTCCAAGACAAAATAGCCAAGGGAAGAAATCATGAAAAGAAAATGTTAGAGTTATATTCATAGGAGGAAACCAAAAAAAGAAATGTGGTAGATGAAATATATATATATATATATATATATATATTTACAAAATCATTTCCTAACTTATATCGTTTAGACAATTTATATTAGCAGTCAAATTGACAGTGTTCAAGCATTCAGAAAAGGATGAACTAAATATCTCTGTTCGTGTTGCTTTTATTTTTCAATCCAAGTTTACACAAGAACTCCCTCTTGTGGCAAAGAACTCTGGAAAGAGTGCGATAATCAACCGAAGAGAACAAGAGAGACTACTGCTAGAAAATGTCAATGAACAATGGAGATGAGGCAATTGCCTTGCTATGCTTGTGAGCCTGTCTCTATTTCACGTTCTAGCCCTTTTGTCAATGTTTTTATTTTTGGAAGTTACTAGTACTAATGATGATTTGAAGACATTTTTTTTCCTAAACTAGACTTGTATCCATTCTCAAACTTATATGTTTTACCATATTTGATAAATGATAATAACTCCCAGTATTCAGTTATCATTTTTAAAGCTCTGTTAAATACAGTCCATAATTTCTAAGCTTCAACTCTCAATAAATTATTATAATGTGTATAGATTACATCAACCATGTCACTTAAAGAACACAGATAGTCAACAAAAGTCATGGTCGAAGCAACAAACAGTACCAATATTGGAGGACACAATGGTCTGATATTTTTAATTGCCTATTAGAGGAGTAATTTCTCAAACTGCATGCACCTAAGAACACAGAAGTGGTACCAAGATGTGCATGGTTAGAGCATGTGGAGGCCCTCCATAAAAACCACAAGTACATGGAGTGCTGCTCTAAACTAGTCAACCACAACAAAGGATAGTTAAATAGTCATTAAATTATTGGAAGCCACTTCTATTGACTACCGTAACTCTTCATAGATGACCATATGCAGTTAGAAAACAAAATCAAAAACAAAAAACAAAAAATATAAGGGTATGTTTGGTAACTGTTTTTTTTCCTTATTTTCTGTTTCCAAAAATAATTTTCTATTTTTGAAACTAAAAAACTTGTTTGGCAATCCAAAATGAACAGAAAACAAAAACTGTTCTCAAAACTCAAATTGTGAAGGAAACTGAAAACATATAAAAGGCTGTTTTCAGTTTCTAATTTTCAAAAGTCAATGAAAACATGCATTTACCTTAATGAATGTGTCTCATTTAATGAGTTAGTATTAGAGTTCAAATCCTAGTAACAACATATTTTAGTATTTTCTATTTTTTTCTTCAAAAAACTATTTTTTTTTTTTTAATTTCAATTAACCAAACATGTTTTTTATTTCAAAAATACAAGAAAATTGTTTTTTCTTTATATTCCCCAAAACAAGTTTTTGAAAATAGAAAACAAAAACTGTTACCAAACATAACCTAAGCTTCTCCATGATAAAATATACATCAAATTGAAAATCTTACCTCCTTTTACCCTTCGAAAGCCGGGTATTGGCTGTGCTGCAGCAACCATTTTGTCAAAAACATTGTCAAAAATTGCCTGAGTTTTGGCACCAAAAATCTCAACACTTATCTGGTGGCAAAAATTACAATATAATTTGTGGTCAAAACCTCAACACTTATCTGGTAGTAAAATTTACAAATACCATTTATTGTCAAAGTTCAATAATTGCAAAATGCAAAGACCATTTATGAACATATGCATTGCAAATTTGTCAATCCACCAACAAAAAAAAATAAACAGAACAAAGGTGATCTCTATAACAATATGGGAATAGATGTCTTCATATCATCATTAATACTACTAACTACCAAAAATAAAAACCATTTTAGCATACCTTTAGTTCTCTACCCTTACTAGTACTCGTGGCAGCAACAGAAAAATCATCAAACTGAGAAGAAGAAACTCCAACATCTTTGACACCTAAAAAGTAGCACAAACCATTATCGTGCAGAATAGTTAATAATATCATTAGGAAGAAGCTCAACGGTACATTTTGGAGGAGAATAAATTGGATCTGCACCTGATATTACAGCACAAACAGCAGGATGATATTTATGAATTCTCCTGTAAAGTGAAAGGGAAACATGAAGATCAAATAAGGAATACATGTGGAATTTTTCAGTACTAAAAATGACTGGAATTGATACATTAAACGACACATTTTTTGCAAGACCTCATACAATATATATATATATATATGTCCCGAATAATTTAAACTAGTCTATAGTACTTATGAAGCACTTAAAAATAAGTCCATTTTAAACAGAGACATTGAAGAACTCCAATCAATGACCTCAATCTCAATTGTTATGGTGATGCACTAATGCCTCCCTATTATATACTACCAACTTCTTCATCCAAAATATAATCTAAGCCACAATGGATTGACATTTTTCCATGGTACATCCAATCTCCTCTTAAGTCCCCCCCCCCCCCCCCCAAAAAAAAAAAAAAAAAAAAAAGTGAATTACACTAAATTCCCTCATGATTTATCAAAATGACCCTCCCCCCTTGAGGTTTTTAAAAATGCAACAAATAAGTCTATGCCCTCTAACATTACTACCCTAATTAGAATATTCCATTTTTTTTTTTAAGAAGAGTCTCACTCATTTGTACAAACCTCAACCATTTATAAAATCTCAAGGGAGAAGAGTGTCACTTTGTCCATAGTTTGTGTTTGGGTAGGCTTTATTTATTTATTTTTTTTTAAAGGCATATTCTGTTAAAAGTCAGGCATAGACTTATCCATTGCATTAATGGTATGTTTGGATGGCAGGATTTGGGCACATAGATTTGCAGTTTGATGATTAAAATCCAAATACCTTGTTTGGATAGTTTACGAAGGTCAAGTATTTGGAATTCACAAATCCGTCAAGGATTTTAAACCTTAAAATCCTTGAATTTGAAATAACTTCTAAACCCATAGAATTTTAAAAATCCAAATGACATACTTAAATATTTATGGATTTGGAATTAAGGCATTTCAGACCCGTCACTTTAAAATTCAAGTATCCAAACGCAACCTTAAAGAAACTTCAAAAACCTCAAGGTTGGAGTTTCAGTATCATTTCATTAATCCTCAAAAAAGTTTGCTGTAATTTAACTATTAAAAAAAAAAAAAATTATGACAAATGAGTTTGCATATAATACATTTTTTAACAACCAAAATACATAAATTGCTTTATCATACCCCCCAAAAAAAAAAAAAAACTGTATTATTTTGGGGTGTGCCAAAACATTATTCACTTTGAAATATCAATAAGCATAACTTAATGATTTTAAACTAAAGAAGACAAAGTTGAAAACTTTTTATACCTTTTCATTTGATGTGGAGCGTCATATCTGAAATGAGGTGAAAAACGCAAGCTTCCGGGAGTAAAGCCGTTTAATACTGCTTGCTTGTGTTTGTGTTTGTGTTTGTGACTTACTGTTATCTGTACCCAAAACTCCAATTTGTGAAGTAAGTAATAAATTATATACCATTAGAATGTAATGAAAAGTTAGAGGAGAGAGAGAGGAACCAACCTTTGGATTTAAAGCTAAGAAGAGAGAATTAACGGCTATTCCTATTTCCATTATTATCTTCAATTCTTCTCTCTATCTCTCCCTTGGGTTTTTGGCTCCCAGAAAAAGAGACCGTGGTGGAAATGACGACGTTGTGGCGTTAGGAAGTAAAAACGATGGCGTTTCTTTGTAACAAAACAGTATCATGTTTGAATCGTCCGAATAAGATTTTATTTTCTCAATTTAATTTAACAATGTAATAACTAATAACCACTAGTAACTACTGCATCAATTTTCTAAAACTAAAAAAAAAAAAAAAAACTATCACATCATTAAAATTTTTTTTTTTTTTTTGAGGGACAAACATCATTTAATAATTAAAGTAATCCTTTGGGATCAATTTTTAATAATATGATATTAGATATATAATTTATACTCTAATCCATAAAAATGTATTTGCACAAAATCCTTATACGTTTTCTTTAGATTTATTACCTGGACAAAAAGTATACATATATAAAATAAAATATCTACACAATTCCTTAATTGGTGACTTGGTGCACTTTAAACCTCTCAATTAACTTCAACCATGTAATTGTATTTACTAATAAATCACATAGTTGAATTAGTTTTTCTTGAAAAATATAACATCCCTTTTGTATATATTTTTTAATTAAATTAAGTGGTTGTATTTCATTCTAAAAAAAAAAAAAGTGGTTGTATTCAATTGTAAACCTAAGATACACTTAAATAATTTTATCTAATTTTTGTCCATAAAATATTAAACAAGGTATTGTATTTTAGTCTTTTTTGATTCCTCTCAAGTATGCGTTGCCTTGAACATGCCACCTTCACTAGATCATAAATAGAGATCAAAACCCCATGTAAAAGGAGTACAAACAAAGTCACTCTATCTATTCTATTCCTAGTAGTTGATAATGGCAACAAGCTTTTCACCAAAAATTCTTACCAATATCTTCTTGGTATTGGTCGTAACCGCGGCCATGTATGCAGCCAAAGCTACGGACCATAAAGAAACCAAGCTATCCTTTTACCTTCATGACATCGCAGCCTTCGGCGACCCCAAAGCCACGAC